>NW_008339923.1:7807151-7810666 GCF_000622305.1 Nannospalax galili
CCAGCACTTGGAGGCAGGGGCAGATCTGTGAGTTTGAAGCCAGCCTGGTCTACATAGTGAGTTCCATGACAGCTGGGGCTACAGGGAGACCCTTTCTCAAAAAGACAAAAGAATAAAAAATAAAAATAAAAAATAAATTAAACTAGAAAGAATAGATTTTACCATATTCCATTTGCTGTATTCTAATTACATGAATATTTTGCATTTCACATGACCATTCCAGTTTTGTTTATGGTTTACAATGTTAGTCCAAGTAGTTCTGTGTTCTAAAGAGTATTATGGTAAATATAACCAACACTCTGCATAGGAATTATTTCCTTAGCTATTCCATCCTGAAAACCACTCATAGTTAAGACTTTTAGGCTCCCTAAGCACTGGTTCCAGCCTTTGCTGCCTGGAAAATGTCTCCTGTAACTTCCTGCTGTTCTTTGGACAGAATTTCCACAAGTCTTGCAATGCTTTCTATCTTGTTTGGTGTGACCTTGGGTTCTTTGATTATCCTGCTTACATGGAGTATGTATTACTTTTCACTGTGACAAGGTACATGCCAGAAGCAATATAAGGATAGAAGGGTTTACTTTGGCTCACAGTTTGAGGGCATGGTCCACTTTGGCAAGGCAGTGTTAGGTGCAGGAGAAAAAGTCAGGTCATCACATTGCAGGCCCAGTCATTGAGAGGTGAATGCTGGCGCTCCACTGCTTTTTTCATTCTACTCAGCCCAGAACTTTAGCCTGTGAAATGATGTTCTATATTGAGGAAGGGCCTTCCCTCTTGAGTTAAACATTTCTGAAAATACTTTGCAGGTATGTTTTCACAGTGATAATAAACCTAGTCAAATGGACAACAATTATACAACATGACACAGTGCATTTTAATAAACAGACCTAGGGAATGTCATGTTTGTGGAGGGGGGGTCATGTGTATACATGTATCTGGATGCATGTTCATGTGGTGTGGGTGTGGAGGCCTGAGTTCAACCTCAGGAGTTATTCCTCAGGTACAATACACCTTGTGTTTTGTGATACGGTCTCTCACTTGGTCAGGAGCTCATCAATTAGGCTAGGCTGGCTGGCCAGGGAGCCCCAGGAATCCACCTCTCTCTGCCTCCCCAGCACTGAGATTAGAATTATGTGCCACTACTTCCTGATTTAGAATATGTATTTTGGGGGCTGGAGAGTTGGCTCATCAGTTGAGAGCACTGCTGCTCTTGCAGAGGACCCAGATTCGATTCCCAGCACACATATGCCAGCTAACAACCATCTGTAACTCCAGTTCCAGGGACCCAATGCCCTATTCTGACTCCGCAGGCATTGCACGACATGGGTGGGTGCACTTACATCCATTCAGGCAATATGCTCATACACATAAAATATATATATAGGTCTTTTTGAGACAGGATCTCCTTGTAGCCCCAGCTGGCCTGGAACTCACTATGTAGACCAAGCTGGCCTCAAACTCACAGAGATCCACCTGCCTCTGCCTCCTGAGTACTGGGAATATTTTTTAAAAGACGATGGTTTTTATTTTTTGCATTATTTATTGTGCGTGCATGCGTGCGTGTGTTTGAGCATGTGTATGAGCATGTGCCATGGCATACATGTGGAACTCAGAGGACAACTTGTAGGAGTTGATTCTCTCCTTCTACAACGTTGAGTTCCAGGGATTGAACTCAGGTCATTAGGCTTGGTAGCAAGCACCCTTTCCTACTGAGTCATCTAACTGGCCCAAGAGATGTGTTTGCTTGTTTGTGTTTGTTTGTTTGAGACAGGGTCATCTAACTGGCTCAAGGGATGTTTGCTTGTTTGTGTTTGTTTGTTTGTTTGTTTGTTTGTTTGAGACAGGGTCTCCCTGTAGCACAAGCTAGCCTGGAACTCACTATGCAGACCAGGCTGGCCTCAATATCACAGAGATTCATACACATGCCTCTACTGAGCGCTGGGATCAAAGGTATGTACCACCATGCCCAGCCAAGATATATATTTTTAAAAGCATGAATCTATATATATATTTTTTCCTAGGGCAAAAACAAAGACTTACTTTGTTAAACCTTATGTCTTTTCCTCAGAACAACAGACTGTTGAATAATATATACTTATCAATAGGAAAAAGTGTTCCTGACATGTTGTGTGAACATTTGCTAACATGGCTACTTATTTGCTGTATTTCACAACAATTATGACATAATACTTCCAGCAGTGAATCTACTTTTGAAGCTTCATTTCTTTGTTCTTAATGTTTTGCCTTATAAGGCTGCACAGACATTTGAAATCAAGCTTTACTTATATAATCAGATGGAGACCTCGCTAGGCTTTTTTGTTGTTGTTCTGGTATACTCTGCAGTTTGCCAGTTTTCTGTTTGGGGGTATATAAACATTCATGTAGTTCAAAGTTAAAACTAAATAGTCAAGGCCAGGTGTGGTGGCACACACCTTTATCTCAGCACTCGGGAGGCAGAGGCAGGCCAGCTCTGTGAGTTCAAGGCCAGCCTGGTCTACATAGTGAGTTCCATACCAGCTGGAGCTATAGGAAGACCTTGTCTCAAAAAAGACAAAAAAAACCCAGTCTAAATAGTCAAGATATATTATTCAGAAAAGCCTTACTACCACTATCCCTCACCAGCTTGCTTACTACCCCTGAGGTAACCGTGTTCTGTAGCTAGTGTTCAGTCTTGCTGGTGTTTTTTGCAATTGCTACTTACCCATGTGTCCTGACATCCTTTCTCTGGCTCCTTCCAATGCTCTGGGTGCATTTAGCTGGCTGCCTAGTTCTTTCTCCTTTGGTGGATGTTGCATAGCCCATTCTACCAGTTTTCTATGATGAGCTATCTGGATTTGCAAACAGCTCCCAAGAAGAATCCTTGGGCTCATGTGAAATGGTATTTATGGATACTTATGAATTGAATCCTCAGAGTAGACTCCTGGATATGTGATTGTGGGGTTTAAGAGCAAAATGACCTATTAAATGTTATAAAATTCTCCTCCCAGTGGTTGTGACTAGTTTGTATGCCACCAGCAATATTTAAGAGTGCCTGATTCTTCACAAAGTCGTTGAACTTAGGGTATTTACCAATTTCATAGTTGAAAAGCCTAGAGTCTTATTTAGGCCTGGACTAGGGTCTGACCACACAGATTTTAAAAACCTCACTGTTGATTTGGACGCATAGCTAGGGCTGAAAGACCAATGTAGTCTTTTCACATTCCCACCAACTGTTTAAAACAAGCAGTCACCACTAGATGTCACTAACGATCAATTTCTTTTTTTTTATTTTTTTTTTTGAGACGGGGTCTCCCTGTAGCCCCAGCTGTCCTGGAACTCACTATGTAGACCAGGCTGGACTTGATTTCACAGAGATCCTCCTACCTCTGCCTCCCAACTTCTGGGATTAAAGTCATGTACCACCACATCTGGCTACCAGTTTTTGATGTCTGTTAAATACAATAGATGTTCTGTGATTTAACACCTGTCAACTTTTGGGTACTGAGGGAAGTGTATCAATATCTAGTCTGCAGTGCCCA
>NW_008339923.1:7810677-7825129 GCF_000622305.1 Nannospalax galili
GTCTCCCTGTAGCCCCAGCTGTCCTGGAACTCACTATGTAGACCAGGCTGGCCTTGTACTCACAGAGATCCGCCTGCCTCTGCCTCCCAAGTGCTGGGATTAAAGGCGTGCGCCATCATGCCCGGCAGGATCAATTTCTTACTGCTAACTTTTCATCAGCCTTTCTTCCTTTTCTGTTTTAAGTACTAACTGCCCCCTTGACAGTCTTCTCACTACAGAGCTTCTCTTCCCACACCAAGCTCTGGGAGGTCACAAGACTTGGATTTATGGCCTGGAGGGGTCTGATTTTCAGGAGCACCTGCTGGCATGTGCCATGGCAGAAGCTGAATGAGTAATGGAGTTTTCCCGTGGTGAGGATTCCTGTCCAGGGTGAGACAGGCCAAGTATCAGGGTGGCACTCATTGACTTGGACTCATTGGCATACCAATAGCCTGCTTTATCTCTGGGATGCTAGCGTTGGGATGTGTCATCAGGAGGTCACCAGAAGTACCATTTGTGCTTGTCTTCACTATGATGGAAGGGCCACTTGGTTATCAACTTCCTCCCATCAGTGCTTGGGACTCCACCCCCTTGGTTTTGAACTCCAAGGCTAGGAAGCTGTTAGTGAATGTGGCTGCAGACCTGCTCCCTGGGGCTCCTTGCCTACCTTCTGTAGATGGGTGAGGCAGGTTGCATTCTCTGTAACCTGTGCAAGTGATCCCCGGAGGGGCGGTGTGTTTCTTCCTCTCTTGCACCAAGTCCATGCCCACTGGGACTGCTGGTGGGCCTGAGTGTCCAGAAAAGATGAGTGTAACTGCAGCCAGGCCCCTCTTTGTGACAACAGTGCCACCTGGAGGATTCCTTCCATCAACTAGAAGACTGAGCTTCTAGTTCCTTAAACCAAACCATCACTTTCAGACTCTGAGGACTGGGCCATTGTGTTTTCCCCAAAGCTTAACTGCATCAGGTTCCAGGCACAGGCTTCAAAACCCTGGGCCTTGAGCAGTTCTGAGATTCACAGTCTTCTGAAGCCTTTTGCTGAGCAGCATTATTTTCTCTCTACAGATATTCTAGGAGACCAGAAGAATACACTAGACACTCCCTAGTGAGCTAAATGGTTAGGATTTGGTTCTCTTACTGCAGTGGCCCAGGCTCTGTTCTAGTCAAGGAAGCCTCTCTTCTTCCTCTCTGTGCCTTGCCCTCCCACCTACCAGTCTTGCCACCTCTTTGTACCTTCACAAGAGAGCAAACCAGGTGGACCAGGTGTTGACATATTCCAAGTACATTATGAGAAGTGGAGGTGAAGCTGGGTAGACATCATGTGGCCCTGGCAGCTGGGAGTAGTTGGGCCTCCCTGCTTTGGATCAGTAGTCCCCCACAGTGCTGCAGCCAGGCTGGAGGCCATTTGAAGGCCACCCTGTTTTTCTCCATGGTCTGAGGAAAGATAATCAAAGGGATTAACTTCTCTGATGACCTGGCTCAGTAGGTCACGTCCTCTTCTCTGTGTCATGGCCTCAGGTCCTACTCAGATGCCTACTCAGGGTAAGTGGGCTATGGGGAGAAGAGTTAGAACACCTCTGGATTTGGCCTTGCGGCACAGAGGTAGACTGCCACAACTTTCTCAGGATCCAGTTCCTTGGCCTGGGCAGGACTCTGAACTAAAACATTCTTTCTAGGTGATAAGTGCAAGGTGGGGTAAGGAAGAGTCAGAGGGCTGCAAAAGTGGTAGGTAACAGTTATGACATGCAGTTGAGGACCCCATGAAGGCCTAGCCACATATGCCATTGACTCCTGTGTCCCCCTGCAGGTGTGTGGTGTCATAGGCATTAAATCTCAAGACCTAGCGTCAAGTCTCCAGAGCTGCAAGAGATGATGGCCATCTTAGATCCTTGTGAGAACACCTGCAGTATTTCAAAGGACAACAGGAGAGGGCTGGGGAGAAGGAGCCTGTAACTATCTTAGTAAGAATGAAGATATTCTAGAGACACTCATGCCCCTCTCTGTGACTATCTAATATATCTCAAGGAACTAGAATTTCCCGTGGAATCTAAGGCTGGGAGAAAGAAAAGACTAGGGCCCTGCTTCTAGACAGACAGCCTGTCTCCAAAAATGAAATCTCAGACAGTTCTGACTTGTCAGACCTCTTTGCAGAAGACTCTGGAGCCTAAACAATGAGGGAAAGGACCACACTTTGACTCTATAGCTTACCTTTTATTTGTACCTAAACCTTGTTAAGACCCCATAGATGGACTTAGTCAGGGGGTGTCTCTTCCCAATGCAGGCACATTGAATAAATCTTTTTCTGCTTTTTACTATTACTTGTTCAACTGGCCTATTCAGGGAGTGGCTGAGGCCTGGTGCGTTAGAACTGCCAGGGCTGTGCTTAACAACTCTGGTAGAGCTGTGACACCCCTAGGAAAGGGATAGCAAGGCCCTGCGCCATGACTGCTGATATTCCCTGTCCTTGTGAGAGGTTTTGGGACACACCACCATCCACTTCATCTACTCTATGATGTCATCTATAGGGCCCATGACACCTGGCCTTACTGCAAAATCTGAGATACCAGAACAAGAAAGAATAGATGTGATCAGCCTAGGACCCCAGGCCAGGCCTTCCCAGGGGAAGCACTGGTGGAGACTCTATGTATGAAGGTTGTTATAGGTAAGCCTGAAGCTACTACTAGCCTTTGAGATTCAGTTGAGGACAGAGAGATGGTTCAAGATTGAGGGCTTTTACTATCTGATGGCAGAAGGAGAGAGGAAGGTAACCTGATGGCTACCCTCTGTGTACATTTAACTCAGAGACACATTTCCCCCATGACTACCCTGACAGGGCCATCAAGCACCACAGGGACTGCTAGCATATGCCTACCCTCCAGTCCTGGCAAAGCCGCCAATCTAGTACCCAGGCCTAGTGGAAGGGAAAGCTACCTTTAATGTTGCTTTTGCTACTATGCAGAAGGTTCAACCTGCCTTTTCCTCCCCACACAGACTCCCCAGTCCAAGATATAGCTTCTCAAAATACTTTTCTGTATCTGGTTTCATCCAGAGAAGTCTGGCTCTTCCTGATGGCTCACTACATACCCACTTGGAGAAGACTCTTCCTTTATCCCTCCCAATTGACTTGGCATGTCTTGTCCCTAAGAAGGGAAAAGCCATGCACAGAGTGCTGAGTTGACACCAGCCTCCAGTGGCCCCACCAGATTGTGGAGTTAACCAGAAAAGCCACCAGGACCAAATCTGGATCATTCTGAAGACAGAGCAGGTCCAGGCCTTGCTTGCCTAGTCCAGGGCAGTTCAGCCCCTGACATCTGCTTATCCCATTCAACATGGCCAGGATCAACTTCCTGCTTGGCCTTCATACAAGAGGCATCTGTGGAATCAGGCCCATCCCACCTGTCCTTTTCTAAGGAAAATGAGCTGTTCTCAACATTTCACTCTCTCATCTAAACCCTATTTTCAGGGCCTTGGTGTCCACAGGTCCCATATCAGTTTCACTTCCTAACTGCAGCCATATCCCTCATGTGTTTCTTGGCCCTCCACAGGAGTTGGATCTCTCTGACTTGCCCCCAAGTTCTCCCTATGGCCTGTGGACCTCCTGTCATCAGCCTCCTGAACAAACACCAAGATACCTATCCATCAACAATTATGCCAAGGGCCATTAGGTATCAGCATAACTTTCTTTTTTAATTTATTTTATGTATATGAGCATTTTGCCCGCATATATGTAAGTGGACCATGTGTGTCCAGTGCCCATAGAGGACAGAAGAGGGTCCTGTCCAGTCAACCCCTGGAACTGGAGTTACAGATAGTTTTTAGCCACCATTGTAAGTGCCAGGAACCAAACCCAGGTCCTCTGTAAGAACAGCATGTGCTCTTAACTTTTGAGCCAGTTTAGCAGCCTGAGCATGACTTTTTTTAAGAGTCCTTGTGTCTATCACCAAGACATTTTTCCAAAGGAAAAATACCCCTCCCTCCTTCTTCAATAGTTGCCCTGACCACAAAAGAGCTCAGTTGCCTCAGATCTCTTGTACCACACTCGAGACCAGATGGCCAGGAAGACAGTTCACACTCCCAGAAGAAGCCTGCAACAGGTATGGGTGCCCTTTGTTTACTGAAAAGGCATTGTTGGCTTGAGTTCAGGTTTCCAGTTACTTTATTACATCACATTCCTGTTTTCTCTCAGTCTCTTTAAGGACAAGAAAAGCACTTGAGGATCAGGTAAAGCAGTCACATGAGACAGTGGAACACTGCAGACAGCTCACACAGGCCCCACTCCATAAAGAGGACTCAAGCATAGACCTGGAACATTCATATAGCCCCTGGACCTCTCTGGGCAATAGGACCTGAATGGCCCAGCTGGTCTAGGAGCTCCAGCTCTTCCTGTTGAATGTAGGAGGAGGGCCAAAGCTCCACTAAGACTCCCAGTCATCCTCATCCTCATCTCCTGGTGGCTGCTGTGGAGGTGGCAGAGGTGGAATGGAGTCTGACATTCGGGTGAAGGCTCCACCTGGTCCTTCACTGGCTCCAGTGCCAGGTCCTTTCCCGGAGATACCTGGGAGGGAACAGCAATGAGAGAGAGGCAATGGGGCACATCTTTACCAGCCTCTGGAGACAGAGGGTGTTTAAGATTCCTACCTTTTCGCCTCATGACCAGCTTGTTAAAGAGATCTGACATTAGGTCCCCGCATTGGCTGCTGGCTCTCACTGCAGTACGAAAGTCACAGGTGAGGAAGGGAGAAGGGATCATATGATACGCTCACGTAGGATACTCTGGCTTACTTGCCCCACCCCTGTGACACTCCCATACCTGTTCTCTTGCCATGTGCTGGCTACAAACACTTAAGAGATTTGCCCATGGGCCCAGCCTTGGTTTAACATTTCAATTCCCAGCCCCACTGTATGGATGAGGACACAGGCTCAGAGAGGCCAGGCTGTTGGCATGGGGGTCACATGGCAAGTTAGAAGACCCAGGATGTAAACCCAGTACTGCTGAGTACCAGGGCATTGTCACTTTATACTTAGGTCGTCCAGGATGTTACTGGTCAGGACTCATGGCACATGTAAACTGTGGCCTACAGAGTCTTATATATTAGGGTGGAGATCACCCCCAGGTCCTCTGTCTCAGTGGTCTTTAGGTTCCTGCATGTTACCTGAGACAACAGTTGCCAAAGCTTTATACTTCCTCATGCTTTGAGCTAGGGGTGCTCAAACAGGAAAGATCCACCAAGAAGCTCACAGTCACACCAGAGGGACAGAATACCTGTCAGGGTAGCCACAAGGGACTTCATGCATGTGAAGAGGGGTGCTATAGTGCCTATGGGGTTCAAGGGGCAGGTGGTCTTTAACTGGGAGCCTGGCTACCACAAGAGATCCGTGGTTGCTCACCTTGTTCCTGCTCCTTCTGTTTCTTCTTCTCCAGCTTGCGCTCCTTAACACTGCGCAGTTTAGCTTTGCCGATGCCCCCAGCTTGGCGGATAGACTCGAGCAGAGTGGCCCGGCCGCTGGAGGGGTCAACCACCTCCTTGGGAGCTCCTTGAACAGAAGCTACGAGGAGAAGGATGCAAGGAGGAAAGGCTACTCAGGCATGCCTGCATAGGGATAAGGCTGCCCAGCCCGAGATTGGAGGTTACCTCATGGTCCCAGCAGAGGGAGGCCCCTACCCTCCTCAGGGGAAGCCAGCTGCTGAAGCTATAGCTTCCAGGACTATGAAGTATGAGTCTTGGATTTCTGTACACAACAAGCTGAGGGGTCTCATGTCCAGACATCCCTCCTCCCTTTCCAAACCCCTATTTTGGGGGCCATCTTGCAATGGCAGACCCTATGATTCTGATGTGCTAATAGTATTCTAATTTAGGATTGTCTACCCCTTGAAGTGCCTGGAGATAAGCTGAAATACACAATATAAAAGCTGAAATTCTGAAATTTCAAATTTTGTAAAGTCTTTCCCTACCATTGTAACTAGAAATAGGACACAGAGCACTTCCAGTCTCCCTCTCCCTGGCAGTCAGAATTCCACAACTCTACACAGTACAGAAACAACTATCATATCAACCTTAGAAGACAAGATATCTAAAACGGGGCCTATCTGAAGATCCAGGACCTAGGAACACTTAACCTATAGAGGATCCTTCAGGGATCCAGACATTGAAAATTTGTAGGTGCTGCCCAGGAGGACCAGCAGCACCAACCCCAGCTGGCAATGCCCCTACCTGAATGGGCCATGCTGCTACCGGTGTTTTCTTCCCCTGCAACCTGGCCAGTTGAGCTCGCCATTTCAGAGAACGGTGGTGGTGGGGCGCTAACTGGCACCATGGGAGCTGGGGGGGGTGGTGGCGGAGGCGGAGGCGGCGGTGGTGGTGGTGGCGGTGCTGCCAGCAGTACTCCATTCTCTAGGTCTAGAAGCAAAGTGAGAAAGTGTGAGTGCTTGGGGAGGGGCTCAGCAACTCCTTCCTGGCCCAACTCCAGCCTAGGTCCCAGCTCACCTGGCTGGAAAGGCTCAGCCACCTCTGTGTGGAAGGTGGGCAGTTCTGGAATGGCACCAGGAGCAGAGGGGGCAATGCCGGGGCCCAAGTCAGCACTGTATGTGAGGTCATCTGCGATGCCAGGCAGGTCAGGCAGGTAGGATGGCACATCGATTTCAGGAACTTGGCCCAGGTCTGGCACATAGAAGTAATTCTCTGGAGCCTACAGGATCAGGTGGGGTACAGGTGGGGTGACGGCTCTGTAAGAGCATAGGGCTCACACTGTTACCATGGAGCAGGGAGCATGGCCCATGTGGACCCACACAGCTGGGTGGGTAAAGGCTTAATGGAGCCTTTCTCAGAATAGCACCCTGGCAGGGCCTGGGTGCCTTCCATCCCTACCTGCTGCTCCAGCTGTTCTCTCTTGCTGATGGATAGAGGGGCATCAAACAACTTCTCTTCCTCTGCCCCCAGCATCACATGAGTTTTTGTTACCGCACCAGCCAGGGGGTCCAGGAAAACATACTTCTTGTACCTATGGAGTGGGCTGGGATCAGGAGACCATCACCTGTCCTAAGACTGGACTCCCAACCACCCCTCCCAGTGCATTAGTAGAAGCACTTTGTCCTCTGGATGCCCACGTCTTAGGAGCCAAATTAAATCTATCAGCCCTGAGAACTACAACAGGTTAAGGCTCCTAGAGCCACCTATGCCAGGCCTCCCTTCTTCCTCCCCTCTTCCCTCTGGCTGTATCCTGGTCATACAGGTTCTCTGTGGTGTTGAAGAGCAGCAGGGAGCTGATGGAGCTGATGTTGCTGGGAAGACCCCCAAGCCCCTCTTCAGCTTCATCCTCAGGCTCTGGCTTGGTGTTTACACATACAGGGAAGTATTTCAGCTTCTCCTGGAGAAGGGTCAAAGAAAAGATGATGGGTCTTAGCACCAAGCCAAATGAACCCCTGCACCACCCCAATAGAATCTTCAGTCCCTGCTCCCCAGAAGGCCTGGCCTCCAGATGTGTGGTATGCAGGTGACATTCAGACCTGCAGGGCCCGCTCATCCAGTGGGCGATGCTTGCTCTGGATCCTGTAGCGGGGCCTTCTCTGTAGATTAGGGTCCAGGGCACCCGTGAAGATGGAGCCATATTCCTGCAGGCGCTCTGGAGCTGGGTACTTGGCACTAGAGAATACCTATGGATTTGAGGAAAACTCTGCGGGGAGGGCACAATACTCAAGACAGCCTACTCATCATAAGCAGACATTGGTAAGGGGTAACTGTGAGCAGGAGGAAAAAGGTGTCCTTAATAGCAGGGGCACAGGAAAATAGAGGAATTGGACCGGCCATGGAACACGAGTCATGGCCTACCTTGATGGCCTTCTTGCTGCCCTTGATCTTCTCTATCTTAGCCTGGGCCAAGGAGACCCTCTCCCCAATGGCCTGCAGCTGGCACCGGCTCAGCTCCACTCGCTGGGAGATCCTTCAAAGGAAAAAAATTCAGAGGCTGGTAGCTCCTCCAAGCTCAGTACCTCTGTGCAATGCCAACAGCAGACCTGAGAATGCTGAATCCTAGGCTTGAGCACTCAATACTGTATAACCTACCAGTTGGGGCTGGTCTTAGTGATGTTCACCTGACCGCTAATTCTACTATCTAGCACAAGGGGTCTAGGAATTCATTCCCCTGAGCCCTGGACAGAGAAGGGCAGCCACTGTGCCACTAATCTGGTACCCATATACACAGTCTGAAAAGATTCAACTCCTGGAGCCAAAAGTTTACAACCTCAGGGCAGGCAAACAGTTCTGATGACCTACACACAGTCACTAGCTACCTACAGTTGACAGAGCATTTGACCTACGCCTACCCCCATGCTCACATGATGCTCATAGACCTTTTGCTTCTACAGAAAAGGAAAAAAATTCAGCAAGGCCAAGTAAGTAGCCAGTCCAGACCTATAGTGAATCCATAATTCAACCCCAATATGATAAGGAATTTCCCTATACATTGTAGATGGCTCATAGGAGTAAATCTCGGGCCCCAGTGTTGCTCATAAGACTACAGGTGGCCCTGTTCCTAACTTCTCCTATGTTCTCTGGATAAGGGATAGGCTCAGCAGCAACAGGCACCTTGGTATGCCCTGACAAGCCAAACCCAGTCTCATCTCTGGCCTTCTGAATCTCTGACACCCATAGGACCTACTCCTCCTCTTCACTAAGACCTTTCCTCATTGGAGTCTCCCTGAACACAGAAACTAAAAATCTGCCTCTGGCACATCCCAGCCTCCTAGCCTGTCTGCTGTCCCCATGGTCACCAATGACAAGGTACATCACTTGTCCTCATGTACTTTGAAGACCAGGCCTTCTTTGTTCCTCTAGTATTACACAGTGCCTTCCATGGAGGCACCCACAGGGACTCACACTACACTCACAAGTGACCAAGATCCATGTGCATTGCACTTACTGTGTGTAAGCCTTGCACATGTTCTTGCACACCCTTAAGTTACAGCAGGTTAATCTCCCTATGAAGATGACTCTAACCAGATATCATATGATGTCACCCTCCCAATGCTCCTCCAGCTCCTCAATCAAAAATACCAACCCCAGTCTGTGATCCCTACATTCCCCTCATCTAGAGTGGGTCTCTGAGCATTAGCCCTGTTAAGCCAGGGCACATCTTAAGACAACACACTTAGGAGGCAGAAGTCACATTTAGCTCAGGAGAAAAGATAGGAGGAAGACTAGGATGGATGGCAGGTGCCAGTGAACACCAGGATTTCTCTAAAGAAGGAACCAAATGGTGAGGAATCTCACCTAAACCTCACAAACCATCAGCTCGAGAAAGTCCTGGCTCCTTGAAACCCAGGGTCTCCATGCCCTACCAAAGCTGTCCTGATTGCTCCTGGCTCCTTCCCATAACAAGGGATTCATTGAGGGGCTGGAGAGATGGTTCAGCGGTTAAGAACATTGGCTGCTCTTGCAGAGGACCTGGGTTAAGTTCTCAGTACCCACATGACAGCTAACAACTGTCTTTAACTCCAGTTTCAGGGAATCTGATGCCCTCTTCTGACCTCTGCAGGCAGTGGAAGACATAAGTGTACTTACATACATGCAGGCAAAACATTCATATACATAAAATAAAAAATAATAAAACATTTTTAAAAACATGGGCTTCAATGGGATGGCAGAGCTGGGGCACATGTGGGAACTGAGCAACTTAGCTCTTTTTTAAATTATTTTATTTTATTCTTTTGAGACAGGGTCTCCCTGTAGTTCCAGCTGGCCTGGAACTCACTATGTAGACAAGTCCAGCTGACCTGGAACTCACTATGTAGACAAGGCTAGCCTCAAACCAACAGAGATACGCCTGCCTTTGCCTCCCAAGTGCTGGGACTAAAGGCCACATACCCAGCTTATTTATTATTTTTATTTTTATTTTATGTGTATGTGAGTGCACCCATGTCATGCAATGCCCTCAGAGGTCAGAAAAGGGCATAGGATCCTGTGGAACTGGAGCTATGAACAGTTGTTAGCTGCCATGTGGGTGCTGGGAATCGAACCTGGGTCCTCTGCAAGAGCAGCCAGTGCTCTTAACCACTGAGCCATATCTCCAGCCCCTGACAGGGTATTTTTCAAAGCAACAGGAAAAGTAACTAAGATAGGCACCATAAAGCACAGGGGGTCAGAGGGATCCCAAGTGACATCTCTGGGGAGCATGCCACTTCTCTGTAGAGGAATGGAAAGGTAACTAGTACAGTTTCTAGATTCCCTGTTCCAACATATCCAAATAGGACCCAAATTCCTCCATAAGCATATTTCCCATAAAGCCAGGGAGACCCCAGCCTCTGCAGGGCTGCACTGGCCATGCCCTCACCATGCCATACCCTAGAAGCTGCTGAGACCGATGGACCATTTTCCTTTCAATCGGTCGCCCATCTCTCCACAAGGGTAAGTGCCACCTCCCCACCATGCTGGCCACCCTATAAAGCATGCTTACATTTGGTTCCTGCCTTTGATGAATCTCCTACACTCTGATACTTTGGAACAATCTGTTTAAGTACTCAGGCAGCTGACTGACTGCTTCAGAACCCTGGGACTCTACGTGTGACCCAGAAATGGGAGAAGGGAAGCCTGCAGGAAGCAACAACGAGGGGAAGAGATAGGAATGATGGCAAAGAGGGAGGAAAGGAGCAAGAGAAGGAAGCAAGAGACAGAAGAAGGAAGAATGGGACCAGGGGTCCCTCTCTCAGGAAGAAGGACTGGGTAGGGCTGCTGCTTTGGGGACATGGCTTAGCCCACAATGGTGCGAATTAAAAGGTGACAGCATCCACATATCCATGCAGATTCTGTCTAGCTATCCATTGACAGCCACACCAAGCCCTCCTGCCTGTCACCTAAGCTGTAGAAGGCAGGTCACATTATGTAAGTATCTAATCTTAGGGCATGGCTTTTTGCAGTAAAGATGGAGTACAAGGAGGGGCTCCCCTGAAGGAACATTTGGAGGAGGCCCCAGAAATTCTAGTCCTTCTCCTGTATGATAGGTTCCTGCTACAACACACAGAAGTAGCCCATTTCCTAGTGCTGATCAGCCACCAGTTCATCATCCTGTGCACCACCCAGAATCAGATGACGCCCAGCGCAGTGACCAGAAAGTCTCCTTTCCACTCATCTATCTGTTCTTGCAAAAGGTTCCCAAGTGGGTGGACCATGTGAAAGGAGAAGGTTCTAAGCTCAACCACACCCAATAGGACCAAGTACAAAACATCCCTGTGGATTGCTGCAGGGTCAGGGGACACATCAATGGAGACAAGTCAGGGGAAAAGTCAATGAAGACAAGCAACAGAACTCACCACCCCACCCACTGACTCCTTCTTTTCCCATGTTCTGTCCCTATTCAATCCTCACAACCTATCCCTGCTTCCTTTGAGATGTCTTTCTCCAACCCTTCCTGCTTCCTAGGTTGGGACTGTAGTCTTGCCCCTGCCATGTCATGAATCATTAAATATGCAGGCCGGCCCTGGGATCGACCCTCTCCCCTTCTTGTTCTTCCCAAGTTCTTCTGTCCCATCACTTCTCTGTTTAGGGACCTCCAAGAAACTCCTGCATAAAGCATGAAGTCCTGTCCTACTAACAAGAACTCCAGTGAACCCAAACTTAAAGATCCCAATTTTTCACTTAGATCCCTGCACACTGCCAACCCTCCCACCTGAAGTGTTCCCACAGCATGATTGAGGACACAGAGCAACAGCAAGCAAAGTCCCCAAAGCTCACAAACCAGAGGGAACCTAAGGCCCACAAGACCCAAGGAAAGCCATCTTTTTCTTCTCTGTTGTGAAGTAAAGAAGCTTACAATGTGGTAGAAGCAACAATGCTTGCAGTCTCAGGGCCAAACAGTCTCTCCAAACAGCAGGCCCGCAAAGCCTGCAGCCTATGAAAGACCATACTGCAGGCTGTTTTCAGGCTTCTATCTAAGCCTGCAACCCCCATTTCCAAACCACTAGATTCTCAGCATGCCCATCCTCTAAACCCTATCCATAACTTCTCCCTCCCCTGAGAACCCTGCCTGACCCTGTGGAGGAGAGACATCTTCCCTCCAATTTCAAGTAACAGCCCTTTCCTTTGGGGAATATATCTCTCACACGGGCTCAGTCCCAGGCTGTAGGAAGACTCCACCTAGGGCTCAGCAGCAGAGCAAGTGACCTGGGACCAAGCTAATCAGTGTGTGATAACCCCTTGCTAGACATAATTGAATGCAAAAGACAGGAAAATCCAATCAGGCCACAGGGGCTTGTGCTGAATTTGCAAGAAGTGCTGGTATAGGGAAGAACTTCCTTTTCTGCCTGTGTTTGAGAGCTGTGACCTAACTGGCTGTCACTGTGACACCACCAGAGCAAGATATGTCTGGGAGCAGAGACAAGCTATTCATTGGTTTCTTTTGACCATTCTGATTGAAAAATGTGCCACTCACTAATTCTTTTTCTTTCTCTAGATCCCTGGAAAACCACACACTTCATGCCAGGCACTTAAGAATCATTCAGCCTCTTGCTTTCTAATTCCAGGCTCTAAACTTCTGGAGGACACCATGTCTTACACATCTTTCTGTAACCCTTGGTCTCTAGCTGGCCATGATGAAGGGACCTAGGACCCTGCAAAAGTAGCCTAGACTCAGGTTCATGGCCCAAGTGAGCCTATACGCCCCAGGACTCACTCAGCCACATGGAGGGCTTGTACCATGCTTAACCTGCTCTACTCCTGGCTCCCTAGAGCCTTCTGCTCACTCATCCCATCCAGAAGCAAGGGAACATGCAACTATCTACAAGGTACAAGTACAAGAATGGGAAAGGACAATACACCAAAACTTGACGCTCCCCTAGGCCATCACAAGGTTATATAGTACTGATGATGAAACTCCACCATTTCTGAGGGAGGACTTAACATCCGTTCTATCACTAGACACGTGATAGCCATCACCTGAGGCTGATAAAGGTCTGGGTCCTCTTGCTTTTGTGTCTCTTGGATACATACAGCACAAGAGTAAGCACAAGGAACATTTCAAAATTTCTGTGCTTCCTGAGAGCAGGGTGAAGGACAGCTATACAGGCAGCGGTGGGTAGAAATGCCATCAGCAGACAGGACCCAATATGCACTGAGTGCCAAGCATGGTTTACTTCTGCTTGTTTTAATTCTTTCCACCTTTACAAGAACCCTAGGAGGAAGTACCACATTAACATAACTGCATATGAGAACAGTGAGGCTTAGAAAGGCTAAGCTCTGTGTCTACCTTTTCAGAGCAAGCAAAAGCTGGGTGCTATGTCTCAGTGGAGAGATTCTCTCTAGAGACCTATTTAACCTCATCAGTGCACTGTTCTTTATTATAGTCACATTCTCAACAGGCTTTGGGCAGACACACAGGTCAGTAGGCAGGAAAGGATCTCAGGTTTAAACCAAGGTTAGCTGAAGGCAGTGATTACAGGCACACAGACAGTCCTATTTTTTTCCTTCCCTTCCTGGGATTATTCTGGGAAGACAAAGACTTCAAAACTCCTGAAAACAGAGGCGATTACATGGGTAAGGAGTAGAGGTCTTGGTATGGTATACAACTGGGAGTGGGAGAAGACTTGGGATTATGAAAGGACTGTGAGTAAGGCAGTCAGAATACTTTACTTGGGGTGGTAGGAAAAGTCATCATGTGTGACACAAGGTGTGGACAGCCAGGTATGAGTCCAAGGATCATCTCAGGTCACTTACGATCAAAGACAGGACCTGGAGACTAGACAAAACCTAGGTCCTTTGCCAGGAAATGATAATCGCTGTCCATTAGATTGTATTAAATAAACACTGAATGAAAAAAATCACTGTAGCTCAAGACTGTACTAGGTAGTGCTGAGATTTGGAAAACTGTAACTCTCCTATTCTGCTAATGTTTGGGTGTGTCCCTCAAAGACCCTTGGCCAGAAGGCTTGCTGGCCAGCCTGTGATGGTATTAAGAAGTGGTAGATCCTTTAAGAGGAGGAGCCTGATAAAGGAACTTGGGCCATGAGGGGAATACAGGGTTGCCAGCCTCCACCTGTCTGTTTCCTGGCCACAAGGACTTTAACAACCTCCTCAGCCTCATACTGCCACCCTAATGTACGGTGCTCCCACAAAGCAGTGTGGCCGACAACCAGACTGCAACCTCTTCAACTACAAGCCAAAATAAGCCTGTTTTCCTTTAAGTCAGTGGTCTCAGGTACTTAGTCACAGTGACAAGGAGGCTGACAAAAACAAATTTAAAGCTACCGAAGACCACAAAGGCTCTGCTCAGCTTTATCAGAGCTCCAGTTACACCGGCCTCCTTTCAGGTCCTTCCTACTTTAGGGCTTTCATTTGTGCCCTCCTTTCTTTTTTTTTTTTTTTATCTTTTTGAGACAAGGTCTCCCTGTAGCCCCAGCTGTCCTGGAACTCACTATGTAGACTAGGCTGGCCTTGAACTCAGAGATCTGCCTGCCTCTGCCTCCTGAGTGCTGGGATTAAAGGCGTGT
>NW_008339923.1:7825922-7840545 GCF_000622305.1 Nannospalax galili
GCTTTTTTTTTTTAAATATTTTATTATTTTTATTTTATGTGTTTGTGTGTATTGCCTGCAATGTAGGTAAGTGCACCTGTGTCGTGCAATGCCCGAGGAGGACAGAAGAGGCTGTCGGATCCCCTGGAACTGGAGTTACGGACAGTTGTTAGCTGCCATGTGGGTGCTGGGATTCAAACCCCAGTCTTCTGCAAGAACAGTCAGTGTTCTTAACCACTGAGCCATCTCTCCAACCCCAACCCTCCTTTCTTTTTAATTATTTACTTTTATTTTATGTATATGAATGTTTTGCCTGCCTGTAAGTTCACCTATGCATGCAATGCCCTCTGAGGCCAGAAGGGCATAGGATCCCCTGGAACTGGATTCACAGATGTTTGTTAGCCATCATGTGGGTGCTGGGAACTGAACCTGGGTCCTCTGCAAGAGCAGTCAGTGTTCTTAACTGCTGAGCCATCTCTCCAGCCTCATGCCCTCCATTCTTTGAGCAATGCTTTTCCTCTTGCCCTATGTCTTAGTTTGTTTCTCCACTGCTGTGACAAAATACTCTGACCAATACCAACTTGGGAAGGAAAGGGTTTATTTTATATTACATCTCCCAGGTCACAGTTCATCAGGGAGCCCAAGGTAGGAACTCAAGGAGGGAACCAGGAGGCAGAAGCTGGAGCACAGGCCATGGAGGAATGCTGCTTACTGGCTTGCTCTCCAGGCCCCTGCTCAGCCTCCTTTCTTATGCAACACAGGGCCACCTGCCCAGGGGTAGCACACCCACAGTGGGCTGGGCCCTCCCACATCACACAACAATCAAGAAGATGTCCCACAGACAAGGCCACAGGCCAGTCCTATGGAGGCAATTCCCCAAATGAGGCTCCCTCAACCCAGACTTGTCAAGTTGACACTAAAGCTATCCAGCATACCCTATCCCCTTGCCTCCCTGATTTTACCATAAAATGTCACTTTTCACATACCTTCCCAATTCCTCAAGATCAAGCCAGGACTCCCATAAGTCTATAGCACTTCATCCCCCACTCACAGAGATGGTAATATTCCCACAGAATCTGAAGCCACACTTCCTGGGTTTGAACCCTGTCTTTGTCATCTGGTCAAGTCTTTTGGCCTTTTCTAAAAAAACATTTATTTATTGTGTGTTTGTGGGGGATGGGGATGTGTATTCCATGGCATTTGTATAGTAGTCAGAGGACAATTTTCAGGAGTCTGTTCTCTTCTTCCACAAGGGTCCCAGGGATGGAACTCTGGTGGTCAGGCTTGGCAGTAAGTACCTAATATTGAGAGATCTTGTTCCCTCTTGGTCTTTTTTTGCCTGGGTCTGTCTATAAAAGAAGATAACGAGCCGGGCATGGTGGTGCATCCCTTTAATTCCAGAACTTGGGAGGCAGAGGCAGGCGGATCTTTGTTGTGAGTTCAAGCCCAGCCTGGTCTACATAGTGAGTTCCAGGACAGCTGGGGCTACCAGGAGATCCTGTCTCAAAAACACCAAAAAAGAAAAAAGAAAAAAAGATAACGATAACGGGCATGAGGATGGACAGCTGTAATTCCAGCATTTGGGAATTGTATGCAGGAGGATGTGGAGTTTAAGGTCATCCTCTGATAACACAGCAAGTTCAACATCTATCTGAGTCAATGAGACCGTATCTCTCCCTCTGAATAAAAGGAGGGTGGATAAGAGTACCTCCTGATAAAATGTCTCAAGGACTAAAAGAATTAAGGCACCTATATCCATGATGGTTAATGCTATATAAAGATTACCAAAAATGCTACATCTTATCACAACTGTGATTTACAACTCACACAATTAATTACATTCCTCATGGAGTTTTACCCAATGAAGGACCATAGACATAAAGGTGTGCCTGTAACGTTACAGTGGAGTAGAAAACCTCCCATCCCCTAATGATGCTGTAACCATGGTAATATTGCCATAATGCAGCTTACTGATCCTGGGTTTGAAGAGATGCTGATGAAAACAAACTTCTTGCTCAGCCAGTAATATAAAGCACCGTGCATACAATTATGCACAGTATAATACACTTGGTAATGATAATAAATGACTCTAACTGGTTTACATCTTTACTTGCTCTTGTTATTCCAAAGTAGATTCTATCTACTCACAGAAGCCTATTATCTACTGGGTCATGCTGGCAGCAACTCCATTCACCTCTCTTTTACTATCTGTCCTGATTATATCAAGAGGCCACCTGCATGGATGACTAAACTATCTGCATTTATGTAGTACACTAGCATGTCTACACAAGTATAAAACCGTCTAGCAACTCATCTCTTAGACCATAGCTAGAGTTAAGCAAGGCATGACAGTAGATCTGTCTTTCCAGGCACAGTTTATGCTCTCGTTGAAAGGGAACACTGGCATACTCAGTTCTACAGCTAGAGCTGAGCACAGGACCCTGTGCACCCAGGTACCGAGTCAGTGCTGATCACAACAGTCTAGGAAGGAACAGGCTCTGGTGGGAAGAAGCAATGAGCCACCAGTGGGATCTGTGGCACCATAGAAAGCCCAAGGACTATATGTGACAGTACGTAGGTTATAAGCCTTCTGGTATTTATAAGAAAAAGTTTCCAGGTGTGCCAGCTCTGGTCTCCCTCCCCTTGCAGGGAGTCTGGTTTTGTGCTGTAATGTGTCACTTTTAATTTAATAAACCTTAGCTGTGTGCTGTGACTGCAAAAAAAGAAAAAGAAAGTTTCCAAGCTGTGCTTCTCCCTTGTACCCTTCCTGCATATTAAAAAGATGTCCCAGAAGATGCATTCCTGGGACTGCAGAGATACCTGCCTAGGACAGGAGTGGCCCTCTACCATATCAGCTAAGTAGCAGCTCCCACCTCCTGAAGATGTCTCCAGAGATGTTCTGTAGATACTGCAGGGCATCTGCCACTTGCTGGATTGCTTCTTCTCGCCGCAGGTCAGGCTGTATTAGAGGCACTGCATATGGCTGACCTACCAAGGAGTGCTGGGTCCTCACGGGTGTCATAGTGCCTGTGGGTGGGAACCAACACATCAGGAATATTGCTCCACACTCCTTCCCTTCTCCCCACCTGTCACAAGGCAAGGTAGTCATGATGGTATACACCTGGAAAGGGGTTGGGAAGTACTGGCAGGAACTGTGGTCAAGGCTATCTTCGGATATATGCAAGCTCAGCCCAGGCTACATGAGACATTATCTCAGGACAGGGGACACTAGGACCCTATTTCTGCACAGCTTTAGTATGTATAAGGATCATGGGAGGCTGAAAATCCTGGGAGGGAAGCCAGGGTTCTGCAAGAGCCAGAACTCTACAGAGGCCTACTGAGTAGATAGAAACAGAGAAGGCAATAGCAGGAATTCGTAACTGGCAGATTAGAGTTCAGAAGAACTAAGACATATTGTCCCCCTCCCCCCAGTACTGAGCACCCTGCTAAGCGTCCTACCCACACATTAGTTCAGTTCAGCCTCCCAAGTTTGGAAAATCACCAAAGAAACAATGGCTGCAGAGTACAAAAGACGGAAGAAGCAGAGGATGGATAGCATCACCTAGATCTACCCATGAGTGGTCCCAGACCTGAAAAAGCAGAGTGAACATGGACACTTGGGTATCTAAGGACCTTACAAGCTATTCCTGAGACAGATGAGACAGTGACCAGTGCCTCCAGAAGAGGAACATCTAGGCTTTGTTCACCCAGGCCACCACCAAGAGGCCCAGAAGATGTGTGAGCACAAGTGGAAGATAGGAAGGAAAAATGTACCTCCAAATCACAGGACCAGAACAGTCTGTTTATGTTGGGTTTTAATTCACTCGGTTCCCTGGTGCCACTAAAGCAGGAATCACACTGCTGACATCACTGATCTGAAAGAAAAGAAATGCACCACACAGATTACTAAGGCACCAGGCCCTTATAATTAGGTGCAATCCCAGCCACTCAATGGAAGATGGTGAGGAAGGTGTTCATCAGACCTGGCACCATGCCCCTCTCTCCTCTTCATCATATTGGAGCTCTTGGTTGCAAGGGAGGTGTGAGTGCATCTGGGTTAGGTGTGGTAGGGAAGACTAGAAAGCTTATTGGGTCTTAAAGCACTGTGATGGGACCTTCTGTAAACTGCCTGTCTTCTCTTAATCTGATTCCTTCCATCTTCCATTCTTCAAATTGAGAATTAGCAGTGCTCTCTCAGTTGTTGGTCCCAGTAAAAAAATATACTTATTATCCATACTGTATCCTACATCAAACATCGTCACCAGGCTTAAGCCTAATCTTGACTTCTCCTGCTGGTTTCTTGAGCTCTTTCTACTATGTTACTGGCTCTCTTCCACATCCCTAGGCCAGGATTTGTCAGATCTGAGATGATCCTTCTGCTCTTCAACTTTTTCTTGCCATGACTCCTCCTTCCCACTCTAGCTTCCAGGACATCCAGAGCTTCCCAGTCAGATCTGAGCTGCCTTGAGCACTCATCTAGGTCAGCATCCAGTCACACCTCTGTTTATCACCAAGATGGGGAGGGTTGTTCCACAATCATTTCAGGAACTCAAACCTCTGAATCCAGACACTTTCAAGGATTTCTCCTTACCCCTATATTGATTTACTACCACAATGACCTTAAGTCCAAGCCTGATGTCTCTCATCTCTAAGATCAGAAGGGGAAAAGAGAAAGTTCTTTCTGTCACTTCCTAAGATGAACTTTGTCACAGTTGCTGCAACTGGGTGTGTGTGACTGTCCACGGACATGTGTCTGAGGGTAGGACAGGCACAAATTCCCTAATCAAGGAAGGAGCAGTTCCACTGGAGAATTATGGCAGTGACTACAGGTAGTGAGTGGTCTACTCAATCTGCTTTAAATATCTACTGTACTTCTAAGTGTAGACCCTAATCACAATGCAGATGAGTAGGATACAACATGAGGAAGCCAAGTCAGGCTCAAAAAATCAACCTCTAATCCAGTTACCAATGCAGTGTTTACTGAAGAACACTTCTGGGGTCAGGAAGGTCTGGAAAAATCTCTCAGCACTACCTGTGGCCTGCTCCCTGCGGGCCTCAGCTGCAGGACCTGGGAGGGGCCAGGGCGGCTTGGGGCAGTTCCAAAGGCGGGAGGCTCGCATAGGTAGCAGAGTAGACGACCGCAGCGTCCGGGGAGCGGGAGCCCCGCAGGGTCCGTTCCCTCCGGTTGCCCGCGGCCTGGCCTCCCCGCCCAGGGTCCTGAGCCCTAGCCGCCACTCGCCTCCCACCGGTCCGATCTCCTCCCGGCCTCCCGCTCGCCGCCCGCAGCCCTAGGCAACCAAGATCAGCTCCCCGCACGCCAGTCCGGAAGCACTGTAGCCTCACCTGCGTCCC
Source organism: Nannospalax galili (assembly GCF_000622305.1). NCBI lineage: Eukaryota > Metazoa > Chordata > Mammalia > Rodentia > Spalacidae > Nannospalax > Nannospalax galili. The sequence goes on from NW_008339923.1 coordinate 7,831,254, forward strand.
TAGCCCGGAACAGCCAGACTCTCCGCCCCGGCGTCTTCCCAGCCTCCTCGCCCTTCCGCTAGGCCCGCACCACCGGGTCCTAGCGCCCTTCTAGTTTTCGTTGGCTCTCCAACTTCCGCCTCCCTGAATGCTGCTAAGGGTAAGCCTCCCTTAGACCAGGAATCGTTCTACCTTCTGAGCCTCCCAGGTCTGCAAGGCTCAGATTTCTTCTATTCAGCGCCCCAGGAAGGCTTCACCCCATATGTGCCCTACTACAGGTCATCAAGTGAAAGTCCCTCAAACGCCCCCTGTCCCTCCAGCCACACATATTCAATTGGTTTAATGTTATCACCAAATCCTGTATTTACTGTGTTTACCTCTGAGGGTAAAGGCACTTAGCTGTCAACCTACTTTACAACTTCAATATAGAATCCGGGCACAAAAGGATACAGTATGATTTGATCCGAACAGTCACCTGTGTAGAAACAGACTGTAGAATACTGCCTACCAGGTGCTGGGGAAGCAGGGCTGCAGATGGACAGTGGCTGTAACACGTGTAAGAGCACTGGGGGTGTTCGAGGTAGGTGCACAACCCCCATAGGAGCGTCTGACAGCCCCCCCACTCAAGCCTCAAGGGTAGAGGAGCCACAGCAAGCCAAACACAGTATCAGCCAAAAAAGAAAGAAACCCCAGCTGAGAGAAATCTTCCTGCTAAAAGAAACAAGGTAGCAGCAGCAGACCTGCAGACATTGCCATAACAATCAGGAATACCTGGAATTTTTATTTATTTATTTATTTTTTTGTCTTTTTGAGACAGGGTCTCCCTGTAGCCCCAGCTGGCCTGGAACTCACTATGTAGACCAGGCAGGCCTTGAACTCCCAACAACGATCCGCCTGCCTCTGCCTCCCAAGTGCTGGAACAACAGGCATGCACCACCATGCCCGGCTCCTGGAATATTTTTAAAATTATGTGTATATATGTGTATATCTGTATGTTAGTATGTGCACATGATTGCAGGTGCCTATGAAGTCAAGAAGGTGTTGGATCTCAGGGAACTGAAGTTAAACGTGGTGTGAACCTCTGAACATGGGGTCTGGTAACTGAACTCAGGTCCTCTTAGAAGAAGAGCAGGAAGCACTCTTAACTGCTGAGCCATTTCTCCAGCCTGGAGAAAACTTTTAAATAAGTGTCCTCAGAGGTAGAGACCTGGGACCTGATAGGAACTTTTATCTGCTCAGGATTCTCTCCCACCAAGTTTGATAGCTCTTCCCTGATGGGTCTCATTTTTTTTTTCACCTCATTTACATTCCCACATTCAGCCAATCTGAACCCAATTGCCACCCTATAAATTCAGGCTTCTCTGCACTCCAGGAGCTGATGGAGAAAGAAAAGAAGGAAGACTTCCGAGCCCCACTCCCAGCCTCCCTCAGGACCCCTGTCCCAGATGCCCCTGTTCTCTTCAGAGAGGAAGCCTGGAGACTCCAAGGTCCAGCTCAAGCCAGCTCATTAGAGAAGACTGCCTTGTTGGAGACTCCTTACCCCTGAAGCTTCTGCCCTCGGCAGAGACCTTGTTTGAGCCAGCCTCCAGCAGCTGAAGGCAAGGGGCATTCCATTCCTGCCTCAGCCTCCAAGACTCCTCACTCCAGCTGCAGACATACACTCACAGATTTGCTAAGTCTAGCCACATTCTTCTCCTTCTTCTCCTTCTTCTTCTTCTTCTTCTTCTTCTTCTTCTTCTTCTTCTTCTTCTTCTTCTTCTTCTTCTTCTCCTTCTTCTTCTTCTTCTTCTTCTTCTTCTTCTTCTTCTTCTTCTTCTTCTTCTTCTTCCATGTTTTGTGTCTATTTACTCATGTGCATGTGGGTATGTGTGTTCTGTGTGTATGCGGAGGCCAGAGATTGACTTTGGGTGTCTTCTGCTATTCTTCTTCTTCTTCTTCTTCTTCTTCTTTCTTCTTCTTCTTCTTCTTCTTTCTTCTTCTTCTTCTTCTTCTGCATTGCTGAGGCTTGAACTCAAAGCCAGATGCCTAGCATGCACTACACACACACTGAGCCACACTCTCAGCCTACTTACCACTTACTCACCTAAACTTTCCTTCTAACCTAGTCTTCCCTGGCCCCTCTTCTTGAGAGTTGGGTTAAGTGGTGACAGGAACATTCAAGTGTCTCACATAGCTACAGCATCACTGATGAGAAAGGATTCATCATTGGATAAATGCATCTATGGAATCATCTATGTGGAATACTGCATATTCCTGTGTTCCCTAAATATGTTTAAGCCTTATTATACATCAATTTCCTCAGAACTAAAACATTCCTTTCAAGGGGGAGGAGGCTTATGAGACCCAGGAAGTAAACAAATTTCACCTGTCTGGGAAAGGTGAAACTTTCTAGATTCATAAGGGTTATAGCCCTCCCCGGGGTTACAGAGGCAGAAAACAGCTGTTAGAGAAGAGACTCTGAATAGCTGAGCTGCCAAGAGATCCTTGACCTGTTGAGCTGCCTGCAAGTCACGCAGACAAGCCCAGGGATTCAGCTTCCATGAGTCATCACCCGTGTTAGGGTGGGCTTTTTGGTGATGCAGCAGCTTTTGAGTCCTTCCTGTTCCTATAAGTAATCCCTTGCCCATATTCCTGTTACTAAAACTGATTTTTTAAAAACTCATTGATTTGCCAAGTTGGACTTTGGTGCAATCATTACTTTGGTTGGTTGTTCCCTATCTGGGGTGAGAAGATGTATGACTGTTATGTCTCTCCAGGAAAAATCCTAACAAGCTCTGACCCCTGTGAGATGGTTATTGGAAACAATCCTCTGATAGGTAGAAATAGATGAGGTTGTGAAGGTAGGATGCTCACCATGGGCATAGGAGGACTATGAAGAAGTGCCCCACCATGTGAGTACCCAGAAAAAAGGCAGTCTGCAAAGCAGGAAGGGGCCTCACTAGAAACATCCTCTCTGTTACCCAGTAACATAAATTGCAGATACATTTCCCTCCCAGTCCCTGAGGTGAATGGCTTTAAAAGCCCAGAAAATGACAATGAAAGGAAATGTGCCCTTCACATCTTCCTGCAAATGTGACTCAAAAGTGGTAGAGAGCTACAGCTGTGTTCCCTGCCGGTGAGCTGCTGCAGAAGGTGGAAGCCTGCCCATGTGCTACTGCCACAAAAAAAGGACATTGAACATAGAGATCTGAACTGAACATCCTGCTAGATGATGAAGAAAGCATCAAGATCAGTGATTTTAGGAGCTGGAGATGTGGCTCAGAGGTTAAAATCACTGGCTGCTCTTGCAGAGGACCTGGGTTTGGCTCCCAGCACCCACATGACAGCTAAAAACCACCCTTAACTCCATTTCCTGGGGATCCAACACTCTCTTCTGACCTCTGCAGATACTGTACATACATGGTGCACTTGTATACATGCATACATATACAATTTAAATGTTTAGATCAATGACTTTAGAGACCAGGTTTATGGCTAGGCAAAAGCTGGCAATATTCAGGAGCATCTTCTTTTGTGTTCCACAGAGACCGGTTCTGCCACCATAAGTACAACAGACCCAACATGGATATCCAGACTCAGTGGTGTCTGACATGATGGTTCCTCCCATTTATAGGGACCACCTCAACAGAAGGTACAAAAATATTAAGGAGCTAGAGAGATGGCACAGCATATAAGAGTACTGGCTGTTTTTGCAGAGGATCAGGTTTGGTTCCCAATACCCACAGGGTGGCTAACAACTGTCTAGCTCCAGTTCCAGGGAATCTGATGCCCTCTTCTGGCCTCCATGGGGACTGCATGACACGGGTACACTTACACGCAGGCAAAACACTCATACACATTGTGAAAGAAAAGTTCCCCCCCCCAAAGAATTCCTGCACCATGGACTGAACTCCCCACAAGGCTAACCAACTGATTATCACTCTGGAAACTGTGGAGAGTTTGGAATGGTGCAGGTCCAGAGTCTGATTACCATTTATCTGGGGCCATCTTTAGCCCTTTAAACAGCCACTCCTTACCCACCTCTGTTTCTGATCGAACATCCTGTGACTAACAGATAAAAATCTTTTAGAATGTATTAACAGCAGATCACCAGGTCTCACCAATCCAAAAGCTAAGAATGTCATCAGATAACATCTGAGACCTATAGTAAGAACCCTCCCACTTTGCTGCGACCCACCTACTGAATGTATCCACCAGTGTATTTGAAAAGTGTCTTAATTTATGACTTTTCTTTGTTCTGTTACTATAAAAATGTAAGGCAACTATTACCACGCTGGAACATGGAATTTGAGATAACCTGAATCTGTGTTCCCGGACCATGGTCACTCATGTTTGGCTCCAAAATAAACTATCTCTTATCCCCTTTGAGGTAAGAGTTAAGCTTTTGCGTTAACAGTTTATGGCACCCAACAATGTGGGGCCCCAAGAATTATCTGCTTTTCATCAGAGGAGTCACCTGGATGGAGCAGGTACTGGCATGGATCCACTGAGTCCAGCCATCTGATGGGGTCTCCTTGGATGGATCATGGTGAGTTCTTTCTGGGGCTCTCGGACCTCCCTTGGTTTGGTTGACGGTCCATTTGTTTATTCTGAGCTGGTTAAGGATCCTCTTTATTAGATGCCTTTATTATTTTTGGTTTGCTTTTGAAGTGGTTGTTTTAGGTATCTATTTTGTTTGTTTGCTTTGAAACTATTTTGCTTTCAACATTCGGTTTTGTTGTTGGTGGTGATTGTTTGTTAAAATTTGCTAGCAGTAATTTTTTTTCTTTCTCTTTCTTTTTTTTTCTCTGAACACTTCTCCCATATCTAACTCAAGGAATGGAGAAATGTTTTGAAAAAAACAGGTATTTTGTATTCTGGCTGGTTTTAGGGTTGATTAGTATGTTCCTTTAACTTACAAATATAAGAAAATGTAAAAATCCAACTAAAGGTAGTCTGCCAATTTTAAGGTACCTATTTGTTTAGATATTTGTTTGCTTGTGTGTTTTTATTTATTTATTTATTTTTTGGTGTTTTTGAGACAGGGTCTCCCTGTAGTCCCAGCTAGCCTGGAACTTGCTATGTAGACTAGGCTGGCCTTGAACTCACAGACATCCACCTGCCTCTGCCTCCCAAGTGCTGGGATTAAAGGCGTGCACCACCATGCCTGGCCACTTGTGTGTTTTCAAAGTATTTGCTTTGAAGTATCCATTTTTGTTTGCTTCAGAAGCAATTTGTTTCTGATTGCTTGGCTTGTTTTAATATTGGTGGCTTCTAGAACTTTGAAGGCATTTTGGTTTTTGTTTGTTGTCTGTGATGGTTTTGTTTGTTTTTGTTTGTCTTTTTGAGACAGGGATTCCTTGTAGTCCCAGCTGACCTGAACTCACTATGTAGACCAGGCTGGACTTGAACTCACAATGATCTGCCTGACTCTGCCTCCACACCCAGCCGTTTTTATTTGTTTTTGATGTTTTTATTTAGTTGGCCTTTGTCTCCAGACACTCCTCCAATACCTAAATTTGCATTTTTGTTTTTTCCTGTAATTTCTCCTGGCTTTTTGCAACCTTAACGACTTTAGCTTAGGTATTATGCGTGCCTGGTCATAAAGGTGCTGAAGAGAAGAGGCACCGTTCTTCCACTCTTACAGAGTGGAAGTGTCAGGGGGATCTCCCCAGGATGAGTAATGGCCTCATAAGGGAACCCATAAACGTACCCCGTTCCTGGGTCAGAAGGAACTTTATTAGTGTGCCCAGGAAGACACACATAAGGGTTGATCACCCAGTGTCTTGAGCACCCTCATGTTTCCGACAGCATGCAGGAAACCCCGAGACCCAGTGGGAGAAGACAGTCTCAGTATGAAAGCTGAGAAAGTCCATCCCACAAAGCAGCACATAAACAAGATCCAAAACACATACTCTCCACCTAGCATAGAAAGGCTTGCAATTTTTCAGGAGAAAAGAAATAAATTAGTTAATAAAATACAAAACAAGTTTTCCAAAAAGGAAGAAGTGTTAGACAAAGCTGACTCCCAAGAAGGCTTAAGCCAGTCTCTTGCCTCCAAGAGAACAGCCTGAGCTAACTACAACACGTTAGTCTTAACCAAAAAAGTCTTAATGTTTCCTTTAATATTGGTGCTATAGCCTCTGATTTATGTTATGCTAATAGCTTAGACAAAGGGAACTGTGCTGGTTTCACACATAAAGACACCACCCCCCCGTAAGATACATTAAATATTAGTCCCCTCTTTCAAAACCTGCGAAACTTATGACAAAAAATTCTCATCTTTCAATCCCACCACACCTCGCACCACACCTTCAGGTCTTCCTGAACCTGAGGGTCTGGGGCAGCTGAGTTCTTTAGAGTTCCTCTCTTTGGGCAGAGTCTTTTAAACTGGATCTGACTGACCACACAATGCACACTTAAGCAAAAGTAAAATCTGCTTTGCCAAGTTACTATAGCTTTCTCCACAGTGTTCTTTGTGAGGTATTGATAGGGTTTTTAGATAATGAGTTTTATTTATAACACCCTTCAGTTATTTAGCTCTTAAAAAGAGAAAGAAATATTACCTTAAGTCTACACTGCAAACTTCATCCTTTCTTTTAAGCCACTAAGTCATTTTTTTAACATATTAAAGAACTAGAGATATAAGCTTTCTGCTTTCTCTCACTCATTGGTGCACCTAGGTTTCATAAAATTGTGTTATATGTATAATAATTGTATTCGTGTGTTGTTTGTGTCGACATTTTTTTTTTAAAAAACTATGGCTACTTTGGGGTTTTCTTTCCTTCTTTATTTTTATTGTGCACAAGAATTATTATTATTATTATTTGACATGCAAGATTAAAACACACGTGCAGATTTATAAATGTGTTTTGCTAGTGTATTAAAAGTCCTGATAAATATATATCATTATAAACTTGAGTACTCTGAACATCTACAAAAAAAAACTATCAATATCTTTGGGTCTATTAAGTATTCCACAAAATCTTTAAATACTAATTGATTATACTAAATGGCATTCATTGAAATTATAAGATAAGCCGGGCGTGGTGGCACATACCTTTAATCCCAGCACTCAGGAGGCAGAGGCAGGCAGATCTCTGTAAGTTCAAGGCCAGCCTGGTCTATATAGTGAGTCCCAGGACAGCTGGGGCTACAGGGAGACCCTGTCTCAAAAAGATCAAAAAATAAATAAATTATAAGATAAATATCTCAGTAAGCTATAAAATCTAATATACATAGATTTTGATTAGGATTTCCTTCCCCAACAGGTTCTAAATATATAGATATAGATAATTTCAATTGCATAATAGTGAGAGGTAGCAATCATTTCTCTTTCAAATTTATTTCTTAATATGAAACTATTAAATGTAAGATTTTATTAAAGCTAGATTACATGTAAAACAAATGGCTATATATATATTTCCTAAAGATCTTTTGTTAAGTTTCCTTTTCATAATAAAAACAAGAGATACATTCTTAGCAAAAATTAATTACAAGGTCTTGTTAGCTAAAAACCTTTTATATATGACTGCAAGTGAATGCACTGTCTATATGAGTTTATATTTAAATATATTTTTTCCCTTGGTATCAAATTGACTTATAAATAAGCACTCATGTAAACTGATATTGTTAAATTAGCCCAACTTCTTTTGTCTCACAATAGAACTAAAATTTTAAGGGAACAGATTCCAAGTCCAACAGACTTAAGTCAGCATGGCCACACATCCAGTATGCCATTTGAAGATATTAAATCAATGTGACCACTTTAGCAAAGCAAGTAAAAGTGATTAACGGTCCTAGATATTTTAAATCTAGATTTTAATATGAGTTTTTAAGTTTAAATGTTTAAGACAAGCTATACTAAAGTCCGGTCAAGATCTTATCACCTCGAGCCTTGTCTCAATTCTGGTCTATAGCATGCTTGCCTAATATGCTAAAGTTTTATTCCAAGGACTATGAAATATCACTTATCTCTGCTTTAGATGTATTTTGTATGTATGTTATATATTTATGGATATAAGCATTTTAGGGCTTTTGGATAACTACTGCTTCTTTAAACTCAAACAACTCTGACAAGGTACGTATCTTTGCCAAGTGTATATAAAAACAGCTCTAAACATTTAAAAAGAAAATTGGTCATTTAAAAATACCTGCTTCAAGGTTTACATCTTAAAGTTTAAGACTTCTTATAGTTTATAACTAATCTTAGTGTGTTACATTATAATAATATATTTGAGAGAACTGTTACTCTCTGCTTTAAATTTAAAATATAGCATAGTTAATACTTGTTAAATGATTAATATAATTACTATAATTGTAAACAGATGGCAATAAATAAATAAGTAAAGTCAAAAGCCAAACTTTTATCATCTGGATGCCTCAAACCCTAATGAGAAATGAATTTTTTTTAACAAAAATGAATTTCAAAGTGCCTGTTACCATGACTTATCTTTAACAAATAGTTTAAATCGATGAAGAAAAGAAAATAAGACTTTTAATATTTTTTACCTGTCTTTATTACTGTTAGATATTTAAGAAGCCATATATATGTTTTCTATGTTTTGGATATAGCCTCCTGAATTTTCATTTAAAATTATCTTACTTAAATGGTTTCTAAAATTATATGTATATAAAAACAACAATCAAGGTAAAGAAAATAGAGATCAAAAGGTTATAAATATGAGAGTTTTGTTGTTTGTTTGACAAAGAAAAGTTAAACTATATATAGATATATTTAGATTTGTACGGTAAAATATTGTTCCAAATGGAATGGATAAAAATAACAACAACAACAAAAAAATTTTCTTAAATGTTGAAAGATTTCTTAAGTGTTAATTTGCTTAGAAAAACAAGGACTTTTAGAAATGATTACTATAAATTCAAAATTAGTTACAGAATATTCCTTAAAGGATAAAGGAATTCAGAGTATTTTATCAACTGAAAAAAGAACCATCACACCAAACACTCCATTCAACTGGAGAGTAAAGACTGTATCCAGATACTTCTTACTCCTGTACTACGAAATTCAAGGAGAAGATGAACTTTAAGGGTCTCATGTACCAACTTCATCTAAAGGACTCATTCATATGGACTTCAGTGATGCTAGGTGGGACTCATCTTCAACTAATTGACAATCAAATACCCCCAAGTAACTGAACATTTCTCTCAATTTTTTTTTGTTCCTTAAACTCCTTTATACTTAGCTATTTTTAATGGCTTCTAATATCTAACGACTCACTTAGTATATTCCTAAATGATAAAACAATGCCAATTTTGGTTTAAATTGTTATAAATGCTTACCCAGAACCCCCACCTTACTCCCACTGATCTT
>NW_008339923.1:7840869-7853278 GCF_000622305.1 Nannospalax galili
CCTTGATTAAATGAGCATCTAAGTTGGCCAATATAGTACAGTTAGCCAGGATAAAAATGATTAAGCAATATCTATATTTTACTAAGGAAATGGATAATTTCCATTTCTAATCATTAAAAAAAAAATTTTTTAAAAAGTTGGTTAAGCCTTTAAGGCCTATAAAATTCTGATTCCCTAACAGGTTTAATCTCTTGTTTCTATTAATGTTATTAATATTTGTTATATAAATGAAGACATCCTTGTTAGAAGAAAGTATAAAGAATACTGTATTGTGTAATTTCTTCTATAACATGTTTCATTTTTTTTAACTAAGGTATGATGCCCATATAATACAACAGATGAAGTTATCAGCCACAGATAAGAACTACTAGAGTTAGAGCTAGCCTCTCCATGAGGTTATAGCTATAAGGTCTAACTTATCCAAAGAAAAACCAAACATTAGAAAATAACAAATTTGTTTATATGTTCCAAATAGAAACAAAACAGTTCATAGAGTACAGATAACTGTAAATACAGGGGGAAACATAGTCAATCTCATTTTTATTTTAATATTTGTTGCCTTAATCTGGCATATTAGCTCCATTTGGCCAAGCAAGACTCTTGGTTATTTTAAGTATAGTCATCCTATCGTCACATACAAATGTTATGTCAGATACAGGGGACAAAAGAAAAGTAAGATCCGGATCATGCTGGCTAATACTTTTGATATGATCAGGCGTTTCTTTCTTATTGGCTCTACCAGCTAGCTATTCCTCTCTCTGAAGACTGCTGTCTTGCCTACAACCTAGCCTCGTCTACATCAGATTCTAGGAATGAGCCTTCCTAAGACGACCTGTGAATAAATATGTGGCCCTTGCATGCACAAAATGTGATGCTTGGCCAACAGGAGGAACTGTGAAAGAAAAGTTCCTCCAAAGAATTCCTGCACCTTGGAATGAACTTCCTGCAAGGCTGAGCAACTGATTATCACTCAGGAGACTGTGGAGAGTTTGGAATATTGCAGGTCCAGAGCCTAATTACCATTTATCTCGGGTCATCTGTAGCCCCCAAAACAGCCACTCCTTACCCACCTCTGTTTCTGATCTAACATCCTGTGACTAAACGATAAAAGCTTTTTAGAATATATTAACAGCAGACCACCAGGTCTCACCAATCCAAAAGCTAAGAATGTCATCAGATAACATCTGAGACCTATAGTAAGAACCCTTCTGCTTTGCTGCAACCCACCTACTGAATGTATCCACCAGTGTATTTGAAAAGTGTCTTGATTTATGACTTTTCTTTGTTCTGTTACTATAAAAATGTAAGGCAACTATTAACATGCTGGAACATGGAATTTGGGTTAACCTGAATCTGTGTTCCCGGGCCATGGTCACCCATATTTGGCTCCAGAATAAACTGTCTCATTCCCTTTGAGGTGAGAGTTATGCTTTTACATCATCAACATAAAATAAGAATAAATTTTTTAAAATATTGAAGCCATTCCCTCTTATTTCCCCCAGAAGTGGAAAGCTTTTTAGGTTGATAATTAGCCATCCTCCTCAGGTATAGGTCCACACTAGAGCAATTATGGGACACACATGGCTCAACAGGGTTGAGAAATTCTCACCAAATCTTTATCCTGAGACATTTTCCTATCAGCTGGATACCACAATCATCATATTATGTCTGACATGAGTTGCAACCCCTGTGAAATCCAGGAGTCTTCATAAATAGGAAATTCCATAGAACAATGCTACATTTCTCATGCTACAATTCCAGAAACTCTAAAGAAGCCTGTGCATCTGGGGGTTACACCTTGCCTGTCCCCCGCAACCCTTCTACCTACCTTCCTTCTTGCAAAGAGTAGAGCCACTAAGTCTGGCTTTTTGCTAAACAGCACCTGTCTAAGGACAACACATAGTCGGGCAGAAGGTCACTAGAAGAGCTGCACTCCCTACCATTGCCCTTGGTTATCTACAGAGGGGACCCTCATTTATAGCCTAGTACCCAGCATGGTCCTGTGGTTGTTCCATGCACCCCCTGGAAGAGTGAGACAGCAGCAAATCCTCCCAGTATTCATTGTCAGAAGAGAAATCCTTCCTACAGGGTAACCCATGGAGTGACTACATCCTCTACCCATGAAAAGAGCCAGGAACTGGAAGGGATGGAGCAGAAAAGACTGCAACCTGTATGCTTAAGGATATGCTGCCTCCTGCCTGCTAGAATGATACCCATCCCCAATTCAGCGGAAGGCAGAAGAACAACCCTCCCTGCCATTGCCCCCTGTTATCTGCAGAAGGAACTCTTATCTACAAAGTGGCTCCAATGAGAGGGGTGTACAGCAAAAACAGATACAAAACCAAGTAGGTCAAGCTGACCAGTGAGAGAGCTAGGGTCAGAGCTCAAGTTATATTACTCTAAACAACCCATTTCTCATGTGAAATGACCTGTCCTCTTCAGACCTTGAAGAACCTAAGTTCCCTCTCTGCCTCCTAGTAACTGGTGAAAAACTTAGTCTCCTTGGGGGTGATCCCAGCTCAGAGTGTACAAAGAGTGCCCCAACCACCACCAGCCCTGGAGTCATGACAGGTCTGGTATGGCCTGGGTCTCCCTGACTCTCAGAAAAATGTCCCTGGCTGTGCTCTGGGCCAGGTCAGCTGTGGGGATGCCTACCTGCTATGGGTAGGTCCTAACTCCAAGTGAAGAATGACTCTTTTGCCAGATCCAGCAGCTCTGAGCAAAGCCCTATATGCTGGGCTAGTCTTCAGTTAGAGGATTTCAGAGAATGATGGCTCTGAGCTAGACCCCACTTCCTGGAACCCCTGTCTGTCATTGCACAGACCTCTATATCACATCAAGGTGTTGCTGATATATGTACAATACCCACAAAAGACTTGTAGGCAATTGTGTCAAGTCAAAACTCTGGTCTTGAACTACAGAACTGAGGGAGATGGCTAGAAGCCAGTAAAATATTGCCAACATATTACCAGTGGTTATTGGGCAAGCATGATGGCAGGCTGCTCCTGAAAGCCCAGGCCCCCACTGAGCTGACTGTACCAAGAAGGATCCCAGGTTCACTCTCTCCCTCAGCATCCTACCCTTCTGAATAACCCTCACCAGCCTCCACTGTGTGGGAACAGCGATGAACATAGACTATCAGGGTAGGGTGTGACTTACTTATAGAGCTGGAAAGCGGCTGAGCACGTGGCTATAGGATACCTCATCCGGGACCCCAGAGCATATGAATGCTAGTTCCATGCATGATGAAAGGAGACTGAACAGACTCTAGAGGCTGATCCTGTAACACCCTTCTCCCCTATCATATCTTATGAGAGTTGGTGGCCAGGAAAAGAAATGAGCTCTCCAGCCAATGGAGGCAAGGTATCCCCTTACATTTCTTCCTTCCACATTCGCATGTTGGTATGTGTGAATTCAGTCTTCTAACCACTCAGATCACTTGCTGGAGGTCCTTTTATGAGAGGATGACTTCCTCTGCAGAACAGCCCAAGGATACATGGTGTTCATTCATTCAATACGTCTGTACCAGCCCCCACTGCAGCCAGCTCCACTGTACATGCTGGGACTCCCTAGGGTCACAAAGATGTCATGGAGGGGTTTCAAAAGGGTCATTCTGTGGGGCTGGAGAGATGACTCAGTGGTTAAGAGGACTGGCTGCCCTTGCAGAGGACCCAGGATCAGTTCCCAGTACCCACATGGTGGCTAACAATTTGTAACCCCAGTCCAGGGGATCCAATGCCTTCTTCTAACCTCTGTGGATATTGCACACATGGATGTACTTACATACATGCAGGCAAGATATCCCATAAAAATAAAACAAAACAATTTAAAGGGTCATGTCATGACCAGTTTTATGGAATGTGGTGTCCTATTATGCTAAGTACAATGAAAAGAGAGAAAATGGGAGGAGGGTGCAGAGTGTGACAGGGAGCACCTGGTAAGCAGTGACCTGCTCTGGCTCTTTATGAGGTGAGGTTGACGCACGTCTGAAGGAAGTGAGGGAGGAAGCTCTGTCCCTGGGGCTGCATATGGTTGGAAGCTGGTGAGGGAGGAGTGAAGAAATGGAGTAAGACAGTGATGCTGAGGAACAGAGTATGTAGGAGAGGACTCAAAGGAGTAATGCCAGAAGCTGCTAGAAGGCATTAAGGAGAGCTATGAACTGAGGAAGAGGCAAAGGGTTACCAGGGGCCCAGATCAGGTTAGCAACTATGTGTCCTGACACCCAGTGTCCTATCTATAGAGCAGCAACCCAAGCCCCTCTGTGTGTAATAGTTTCAGCCTGTATGTAAGTCTGCAGCTAATGCAGGCTGAGTTATGCTTAGAATACTGTAACTGATAGTTTCTGCTTCATAACAACCACCTCAGAATGTAAGGGCTTGCAATAGTTAACCATTCATGTAGCAGGACTTGGCTGGGCAGGTTCCCTGATCTCCTCAGCGTGTGTGGTACAGCAGGCAGCAGGCAGCAGGAGTGTTCATTCACTGCTGGCTGCTGGTGGTGACCAGGCCATATTTCTTTCATGCCTCTCTGAGGCTACTGAGTTTCTACTGTGTGGCGGTGCAATGTTCCAGGGACTAGCCAAGCCACAGTGCCCCCTGAGACTTTGTCTATAAGGTACATATATCAATTCCACCATATTCTGTTGATTGGAACAAGTCTTGGAGCTGGCAAGAATTGACATCAATGGATCAAGACTCCACTACTCAGTGGGAAGAGCTTCTATGTCATAGTGTCAGGTAGGGAGACAGGGAGAAGGACAAACAGAGCTTTTGTGAATCACCCACTATTCTTAAGAGGACGGTGGAATATCCAGGCAGCAGATGATGAGCAAGGCAGGAATCACAGTCATAGACCATCAGTCCAGGTTAAGTCTGCTCCAAGTAGGGAGCCAACACAGGCTGCGGGAATCTGTTCAGTCCTTTGACCCTAATGGCACGCTTTGATATCACCACTCAAGACACAGTTTGGTTCCCTCTGAGGTACTGTTGCCTGAGATGCTCATCCCCCAAGATATGGGGAGCATAAGAGACCCAGTACACCCTCCAGCATCTCCTTTGAGAAGCTCTATAGAGTGTGGCCATTCTCAGAGCCTGGATGTCAGCCTCTATCATCAGAATGGCTTGACTTTGAGGATGGTGTTGTGTCTTCTTTGCCCTGAATATCCATGGCTGAATTGAGGAGGCCAGCAAGATATAGGCTCTTAGGGATTGGAGGGGGGGTGGGAAGGACTGGAGAGTGAGTGGGATTGACTGGCAGTGACACAGGCAGTGGTGAGCTCCTCATCCCTGGGAGGGTACAAGCAGATGCTGGTTTATCCCTAACCATGGTCAGCTTGGAGTGGCTAGATCATGTTACACTTTTTGTTCCTTTACATGGCCCAGACTGGTAACCTAGCTCTGTGAACAAGAGCAGGCCTGGATAATTCTCAAACCTACTTTGGTGAAAGTGAGTTTCCACAGAAATAGCAGTCAGGTAAATGGACACAGCTTCAAACTGTGGCATCTCCTGTACTCAGGCCATATTTTGCTAACTAGCCCCCTTAATAGAGCTGCTGTGACTCACAAATTCAGTGCTGTTTATGACTTTGGGATGCTTGTGTTTCTAAGTACAAACAGATAGATACAAACTGCAAATGTTTTAAATTGCTTGTCCAAGATGTGAGGCAGGTTTCCAGCACCTCTTGGCCCTAGCCTCCATCTGCAAGGTGTTCAGGTGAGATTTCTCTGACAGGGTTTTTCAGGGACATGACAGCAGGCTTTAGGGGGCACTGGCATTGTCCTAAGTGGACCCTTGCATGACACCATAAGGGTACTAGGGAACACACTCAGGTTGTCCCCACCACCCCATCCCACCCAGAAGATTGCATATGGTAAGTGCTCAACAAATTTCTCAGGTTGGCGAGATGGCTCAGTAGGTAAAAGCACTTGCTGTGCAAACATGGTGACTTGAGTTCAGCCCCTAGAACCTCTATATACAGGTGGAAGAAGAAAACAGACTCCACAAAGTTGTCCTCTGACCACCACATGAATAAGTGCTGTGGTACACACAACTATACTTGTGCATCATACACATACACAATATTAATAAAAATTTAAAGTGGGCAGCCCTAAACACAGGTGTACACATGAGCACCAATAAATGGATTCAGTACATCTTATATATGTGTGTATAAACAATTATATATATCACAACATCATCCCCAAAGTCCAGCCATTCTGATGATAGAGGCTGACATGGAAGAGTCTAAGAATAACCACACTCTATAAAGCTTCTTATAGGAGATGCTGGGGGGTGTGCTAGGTCTCTTATGTGCTCTCTCTCTCTCTCTCTCTCTCTCTCTCTCTCTCCATATATATGTGATATGTATATATATATATATATAATATATATAAAATCAAAGAAGAGGACAAGAAATTGAAAGGGAGTGGGGGCATATGGGAAGAGCTGGAGGGGAACTGGGAGGGATGGAAATAATGCAAATACAATACGCAGGTATGAAAATCTCAAAAATTACAAAAAAAGTTAAAAGGAAAAAATGTCTCTTGGCTTGACAGAATTGCATCCTGCCTGCTTTGGAGATGTAAGATGAGGACGGTAAGTCGAGGATGGTGCGGTGTTGCCTTTAGGGGACAGCAAAGGACCTAGGGGTTCTATAGGTAGGTGCAAGACTACATCTTCCCTTTAGTCCTGCACTCCTTATCCACCAGAGGGCACTCGTTCCCCTTTGATGGAAAGGCCTGAGCTGTGGCCATATTCCTTGCCTTCCTGCCCTGCAAGGGACAGTCCACACATTATGATCCGAGATTTGCAGGAGTTCAACTTACAATCTTTTGGTTTTAGTATTATGTGAAAGCAATATAAATTCAGTGGGGCTTGTGCTTGAAAGTTGGGCTGAAGAGAAGTTTCAATCAGTAAAGCACTTGCTGTGCCCCTACACACACATCATACACACGATAATAATAAAATGTTTTTGAAAATGTAGGCAGCTATACATGGAATTTTGAATTATGAATTTTTCCCAGAGTAGTAATATACATTACAATCCACTTGCAATGCTCAGCAGTGGAAGTCAATTGCTGCTTCTAGCTACTTCCATGACCCTGAGGGGCGACAGCCCAACTCTGCAGTGTGCTGTGTTGCTAAGCTGGGATGCTTCATAGGTTAGTTGTATTGAATGCAATTGTGACTCGCAGATATTTTCATCCTATGGCGAGTTGAGTTTATTGGGTGAACTGCCATCATAAGTGGAGGACATCTGTGTTGTTTTCCTTTGCAGCTCCCAGAATGTTCCAATTTCATTACAAAATGTGAATCAGGCTAGGAAGACCCTGTTGATTTCATCTTACAGAAGGTAAAACTGAAGTTGAGAAGTTCTTGTCCTCAAAGAAAGATGGCTACTAGTGGGCAGGATGGGGATTAGAACTCAGATCTGGGACTCTCGTTTTGATACTCTTTTGATGTGACTATGTATCACTGGTCAGCTCAGAGACAGGTATAATCCTGATGAATGGTTCTAGCCTATAAACTTCCTGACCTCACCTGCTTTCCTACCAGTTCTGTCTTGCCTGGAGGACAGGATGTTCTTTCTGCATCCAGTATGCCTCCTACTGTAACCTCAGACATTCTCCTGTTCTCACCCAATCATCCTGCTTCAGTCTTTATACAAACAATAGCTTAGGGGCTGAAAAGGTGGTTCAAAAGCAACGAGTGCTTTTGCTGCTCTTCCAGATGACCCAACTTCTGTTCCCAGCACCCACATTGGGCAGTAACTCTAGCTCCAAAGGATCCAATGGCCTCTTCTGGCCTCCATGGGCATCTGCACCCATGTAGGGTGCACACAAGCACTCACACACACACTCACACATGTACACACACACACACACTCACACACGTGTACATACACACTTTCACACACATACAAATAAATCTGAAAAACAAAACAGTAGCCTGCCTTGCCTGCAGCCCACTTGTGGGGCTCAGTATGCCCTCCTACTCCCTAGCTCCACGATCAGCTCTACTTCCTCCCCACAATGGCTCTTTCTCCTTACACAGTCTAACATGCACCACTGCCCTACTGAACATGCTGTCTTTGCCACTTGCCATTCTTTCTCTCCTCTGTCCCAGATGCCTCCTCTGGGGCACTGTCCTTTGTCAGGTCTCTGTCTACTCTTCACTTTCCCTGAAGACTATGACCCACACTTCTGTTCTCTGGGTTCTCCAGAGCTCCACAGTCAAGCCTCTAGCTCAAGCCTGCCTTCAGAAGAGGAACCAGGGCCTATGTAGTCACTACTCCAGCAGCAACTCAGCCTGGGAGTTAAGGGTATGAGAACTCCAGAGCCCCAATGCCTAGGTTCAAATTCTATGTGGCGTTGGGTTCTCTGGGACTCTGTTTCCTTTTCCACAAAACAAAATACTATGTATTTCTCAGGGCCTTTGCCAAGTTCATTTGGAATAACTTGGTTTGTTCTCTCCCTTGGGGAACAGCTTAGACAACAACAATATTTAATATTCTAAGCACTGGATTTATTCTAGACTCTTTGATCTCCTTCCCCTATACAGAAGAGAGGTCACTAAGTCCTGGGAACCCCTTGATATTTATTTATTTCTGCCCCTTGCCCTAGTAAATGTTCTTGTCCCTATTGTGTGCCAGAGGGGATGTGCACATGTCTGCTTCAAGTTTCTGCCCAAACCAGGTTAAAATCTAAGTGCCTAGGTCCAGTCACTCCTCTGTCACATCCTGCCTGCTTCCTTCTTAATTTGGTCACAGTTCCTACTCACTGCCTGCTGGAGCCATTCCCCTTCTGCCTTTGCACATGAGAAACCTCACTGGAGTGCTTTTCTCTCCATTCCTCACCCAATGAAGTTCCAAAGAGAGCTGGCAGCCTTCCTGTTTCTCCAGAGCCCTCCATGGCTGTTCTGGGATCTCACTATAGACACGTGATTTGGGAAGAACAGGCCTCTGGAGAAAAGAAGCAAGGCCTTGTTTCTATAGCCTAAGTCAACCTATCTTGCCCCCTGCAGGTCTCCTTACCTCACAGGCTAGGTTCTTAATAAGCAGCTGTGAATGAAACAGGGTGACTGGGGTAGAGAAGCTTGGAAAGAGGAGCAGTACTGGGAGGGTTCCAGGAGAGGGCACCTGAAGCTCTATTGCCTCAAACCCCAGACAAAGAGCATCGGTGAGGAACATGGATTTGGGGACAGATGGGAAAATTCAGGGAGCAAGACAGGGAGGCAGAGAGTATGGGAGCTAGAGAGACAGGAAGGATGAAGAGTGCCTGAAGAAGATGGATGGGCAGGACCAGGCAGGATGGAGGTTCAGTGGAAGCAAGAGGGGTTGGGACATGTGTGTAAGCCTGTCTCCTTGAGCAGTGTGGTATGGTGTGTGAAGGACACATTGATCCTACTGGTCAATGTGAGTTCTTTTCCTCTCATTGCCTCCTGTCTAGAGGCTTCAGACTCTGGAAAAAGTAGGGCACCAACACTCCAAGAGCCACCACCCTCTTCTCCACCCACAGCCTCATTCGCTTTGGATTTCAGGTGGCAAATCTCCCCCTTGCAGAGACAGTCATTTCTTCTGGGAAGAAAAGAAGCTCCTATGCCAGGGTGGCAACATACCCTGCCTGCACCACTGGAGCTCCAGGGCAGAAATAGGCAGGAATCTGGATGAAGAAGGAGTAAGCAAGAGGATCCATGCACTGGGATGAATTACAGTTAGACAATAGGAAGGCCTTCTAGACATGGGGGATGTTTCTAGTAGGGCATGTCCTTGATGAAAAAGAGTAGAGAAGGATGAAGCACCATCAACTGCAGGTTCATCACGATAAAAAAGAATCCTTTTCAGTTGACTATTTAAGGTAAATCAAGCAAAACGTAAGGTTTAAAACTGGACTCACCTTCAGGCCCAGAGGTATAAAAATGGTCTAGTTAGTGTCTGGGCCACTGACCCCTTCCAGAATCTTATTCGCGACCAATGTCAATAGTGCAAGGGCTGGACATGGAGTTGACCAATATTTGGGGGATGGTGGTGAAGCAAACAGGTGACATGAGGTCTCCTTTGCCCAGGTGAGAGGTGACGCCAGTGGATTATCTTACTTTCATCTCCAGCCTTCTTCAAGTCTATTTCTATTTTTCAGTGGCTTCTCTTGCCTTCTCATAACCTGGGGAAAGAGATCCAGGAGCCTCTAAAGGTGCAAGGAGATGAGAGCTCAGCATGGGCTGTAGGGAGTGAGGAGGTAGAACGAGAGCATAAAAAACTTTCCCACACAATGAAGGACAGATTATCTATCCATCCTAAGACTGTCAGAGGATCTGGAAGCCTGGGAAAGGGTGGGGTTCTGCTGAGGCACAGTGGCTGTCTCTGAGTCCAGCTCAGATTGGAACAAGGAGGGTGATTATGGGAGCTTGTGGAGTCTGCTCAGGCAGCTTATTGCAGCGCAGGTCCATGCAGGTCTGGAGGTCTGAGCCACAGATCTCCCTGGAGTGGGGGTTGATAGGATGGGGCATCTACCAGACCCTCTCTTAGAGCCTTGAATTCTTCCCATGGGGCACTGGCTGAGACTCCCTGGAAGGAATCTTCCCTAGATAGAGGGGCACACCCCAACCACATCTGCCTTGCACCTAATCCTAGAGTCCAGCGTGAAGGCTGTTGAGCCTTGGCTGTCTTTCCCTGTCCTTGATCTCAGGTGATTTTTGTGATTTCTGATTTTTGAACCTCTCATGCTTCCTGTTATCTGTCTCTGGCTGTTTCCTTTTGCTAGCTCAGGGTTTGGAGCTTTGTCTCCTCGGGTGCAGATTGCAATCTGACTGCCATTGCACTAGAGGCCACCTCTCCAGCCAGGTTCCACTGGAATGTGGATGGGGTCTTAGTTTCCTGCTATGCAGGCTGAGGGGAGGGAGAGGCATGGTGGTGGTGGGTGCTCAGGCATGCCCAACCAGTTCAGCAGCCTCAGATGAAAAGTCACTTTCCTAGGGTCAGGATCCTGGGATCCCAGGGAGCATAAGTCTCCCTAGCTTCTTGATATGCACTGGGCCAGGGGAAGGTGAGTACGCGGCTGGGTTTCTGTACCCCACTTCCAGCAACTGGGGCTGCAGGGCTGTGCTGGAAAGAGGTGCTAGGCTGGGCTGGGGGCTGGCAGGGTTGGGCACTTTTATGCATTGGTGATGATTGATAGAATGCCCCGGTTGCAGAAAGCTGGCATTATCAGACACTTCCCTCCCTCCTGGGGGACTGTTTGTTGAGACATCCTGATCCCAAAACAGCCTGTCTCCTTGAGGGAACAGTCCCAAGAAGAGATCATAAACCGTCTGACTCTCAAGATAAACCAGAACAAATGGTGCCAGAAAGGGGCCATAAACTTATCAAGAGTGCCCGATTTGCCTGTCGTCAGCCAGCCACAGGTATATCCAATATATAAGCCCCAATGGCCCCTCTTCTAGGGCAGCAGTTGCTTCCAGCATTTAGGAAGGCTGCTTTCCCTAGCTGAGGTGCTAACTCAGTATTGTCTGAGGTCAAGTATGGTCTCTTTCTTTCTTTCCTATCGTTCCTGAAGTCGGCACCCCAAAAACCTAACAATGATGACCGGGCAGTAGAGCAGAGGCCCACAGTATCTTTACTGGAATTTTCCTTTGTTGTTGGCAATGCCCTGGCACAGTTCAGGGGAGCAGGAAGGGGCCCTGGGGCAGCTCCTCAGTCATGGGACAGGAACCACTTAGTCCCACCACACTTGCCCCTGCAAAGTCAATCCATAAGCAAGGGGTCAGGCCGCCAGGGGTGCTGGCTAAGCGACACAGGATCGGGACCTCATCCGTGTAGGTGGACTGCCCCTTGTCCTGCTCTTCAGCTGGCTTCGGGTGGGTCCAGGTGCCAGGTGCAGGACATCACCCGATGTTGTGTTTGTGTTATTTCATCTGCCAGTTGCTGAGGTTGCGGAAGGGCCAGCACAGTCCTCCTGACCTCCATCCTCTTTATAAAGGGCAGCCCCCTGCCTCTGAGCCTGCCTGTCAGTCGTGCTCAAGCACTCCAGACAATATTGCATCCCAAACTTGAATGCAGTCAGACCACTAATTTTCCTGACTTTGGAAAAGTTTCCTGGAGTCCAGGCTGCAGTCAGCACCAGGCCTGGGCCCTCCTCTTTTGACAGAGCTGTGGGACTTAGAGATCCTCCTCTCGAGTCCTGTCCCATAGGGGTGTTATACACCGAGGCTACTGTTTCTCCAGATATGGTTTTGTTTGGTTCTCTCTGTTTGCATGTCCTTCCTCTCCCTTCAGCCAAATACGCTTTTTTTTTTTTTAGAAGAAGCATTTCATTATAGCTTTAACATACTCAATATAAGTTTCCAGAGCAAAGATACATCTCTTTCAAAAAAGGCTATAAAATTTTTAGGTTTGCTGTTGAATTAACACAGTTAT
>NW_008339923.1:7853469-7855147 GCF_000622305.1 Nannospalax galili
AGGCTGGCTTTGAACTCACAGAGATCTGCCTGCCTCTGCCTCCCAAGTGCTGGGACTACAGGTGTGCGCCACCATGCCCAGCTTGAATGAGTTTTTAGCCTCAAAAAAGATGTTTCATTTTAAAATATACTGTTTCTTACAAAAAGACTCATTGTTTTTGCTAATAACACTGAGATGTTGGCACATGCATCTCTAATCTGTATGTATCTGATTATTGTATTACTAGTCATAATCGGTTGCACTCAGATCCTTGGCACCTGTGTACGTCTATAAAGTTGTGGTAGATTTCAATGGTAATGTTTATCACCTCTACTAATTAACATGATGTAAATTTTTATGCTTCCTCCTCAAATATAATTCATTTTTAAAAATTTGTTGATTTTGTGTATCACAAAGAACATCCCAAACCATCTTATTCAACTGTACACCCACTTCCCATATGGCACTTTCCCATAGCCTCCCTCCCCCCACTAGAGCCTTTATACTTTGTTATCCCTGCTACTGGCCGCTGTGATGTTGGCACCCCCAGCTGTTCCCAACTACTTGTCCATCTGGTGAATCTAGTCAGACTATCTAGAGGTCTTTGTTTTAAGAAGGTCAGCTGTTCCTCATCTAGCAGCAAACAGTTGTCAATATTCCTTTGGATAAGACTGGGGACTGCTGTTCATTTTCCCAGTTCTATGCTGGGTTACTATCTGGGAGTCCCTTGGACCACCCTGGCCAACAACTCAAAAGAAGGTATCTCCTATCTGGCATTGTTGCTTGTTATGTAACCTTTAGCTATACATATGGACTCTTAAAAATTATATTGGCCCCCTTTAATCTTTGGTTATACTTTCCTTTTGGGTGTTTAAGGCCATACAGTTGGCACAGATCAACCAATTTATTTTTACTCTTGAGGCCTTTTGAGGATCTGTTCCTCAGGGGTCACATGGGCTTGGGAGGAGCCCCTGGCTCCTTTCTTCTACCAATTCCGCCTATGGGAAGATAAGTCATGCTCGACCATGGCTGGCTTTGCTTGGAAGCACGGAAGAAATGATTCCTCTGTGTTGACCCTCCTCTTTGTAGACTGGACACTGGTTCAAGTCCATCTGAGGGGTCTCCTCAGCCTCCTTGATCAAGAGGACAGGTGACCCACCACAATTACAGGACATTTTGGGAGATGCTCATAGTCCCCTGGAGGGCAAGGAGCAAAAACTGTCCTTTATGTCCTTCTGACCAAATTATTATAGGCCTCAAAGTATGTCTGTTAAACATTGAAGGAGGTTAGTTCCACCAGTCTGGTACTTTTAACTACTGTGTGCTATGCAGATAAATCTTGGGCAAAGACCATTTGTTCTCAGATAAACCTTACCTAGACATATATTTCTTGATCTGGTATGTATAATTTGTCAGTAAGTTGTTGGACTAATATGGTTCCCTCTGGTTTTTAAAACTAGCTAGGCATTATCTATCTCTCACATTGTCTAACCCCTCCACTATGGTTTCCCCAATTAAGGTGCCCCCATTTTCCCCTTTCTCACTTAATAATACCCTTCTCCTATTGTCCTACCTCTCTTGAGCTCCTTCTTTCCCCTTATCCCTTAGGTTCCTTGTAAACCCTTCCCTCTGCCTCCCTTACACTAACCCAATTTCTGTCCATATCTCCCTTATTAAGGCCTGTTTCCTACTATTCCTC
>NW_008339923.1:7855741-7856275 GCF_000622305.1 Nannospalax galili
TTGAACATCTTTTAAGATGCTTCTTAGCCATCTTTACAGCTCCTTAGCCCATCTTTTAATTGGGTTACTTCCTGTCTTGATTCTGTTTTTTTTTTTTCAGTTCGTTATATATTCTGGATTAACCTATTAATTCCTCTATTCTTCTATGAAATTCTTCCTCTAATTCTTCTATTAAATTTCTATCAGATGTGTCACTGGTGAAGATTTTCTCCCATTCTGTGGGTTTTCTCTTCACTTCCCTGGTTGCCTCCTTTGATGTACAGAAGCTTTTTAGTTTAATGAGGTCCCATTTGTTGATTCTTGCCTTTGTTTCCTAAGCAATTAATGTCCGCTTTAGAAAATCCTTTCCTACACCTATATCTTGTAGGTTTTTGCCAATGTCTTCTTCTAACAGTTTCAGAGTTTCAGGCTTTACATTGAGGTCTTTGATCCATTTGGAATTGACTTTTCTGCAGGGTAAAAGATAGGGGTTTAGTTTCATTCTTCTACAAGTGGAGATCCAGTTTTGCCAGCACCATTTGCTGAACATGCTGT
>NW_008339923.1:7857001-7857643 GCF_000622305.1 Nannospalax galili
TGAATGTGTTAATAATTTCTAGGAGTTTGCGTGTGGAATTCTTGGCGTCCCTTAGATATATTATCATATCATCTGCAAAAAGGGATAATTTGAGCTCTTCTTTTCCAATTATTACTCCTTTAATTTCCTGCTCTTGTCTTATTGCTCTTGCCAAAGTTTCAAGGACTATGTTAAAGAGAAGTGGGGATAGTGGGCAGCCTTGTCTGCTTCCTGATTTCAATGGGAATGCTTCCAGTTTTTCTCCATTTAGAATGATGTTGGCTGTGGGTTTGTTATATATAGTTTTAATTATGTTGAGGTATATTCCCTCCAGTCCAATTCCCCCTAGAACTTTGAACATATATGAATGTTGAATTTTGTTAAAGGCCTCCGCATCTATTGAGATGACCATGTGGTTCTTGTCTTTGAGCCCATTTATATGATTTATTATGTTTATTGACTTATGTATATTGAACCATCCCTGCATCTCTAGGATAAAGCTGACTTGATCATGGTGGATGATCTTTTTGATGTGTGATTGTATGTGGTTTGCAAGTATCTTGTTGAGAATTTTTGCATCTGTGTTCATTAAGGATATGGGTCTATAGTTTTCTTTTTTGGTTGTATCTTTACCTGGCTTTGGTATGAGAGTGATGCTGGCTT
>NW_008339923.1:7858126-7862275 GCF_000622305.1 Nannospalax galili
TTTGACCCATTCATCATTCAGGAGTGTGTTGTTTAATATCCATGTGTTCATGTAGTTACTAGGGTTTCTTCTGGTGTTGATTTTAAGCCTTATTGCATTGTCTTCTGATAGAATGCATGGAGTTATTTCAATCTTTTTGTATTTGTTGAGGTTTGTTTTGTACCCCAGTATATGGTCGATTTTGGAGAAGGTTCCGTGGGTGCTGAGTAGAAAGTGTGTCCTTTGGTGCTTGGGTGGAATGCTTGGTAGATGTCTGTTAGGTGCATTTGATATATGGTATTGTTTAATTCAGATGTCTCTGTTAATTCTCTGTCCTCTTGACCTATCTAATGGTGATGATGAGGTATTAAAGTCCCCTACTATTAATGAGTTGGGATTAATCTGGGTTTTAAAGTCCTGTACTACTGTTTTTATGAAATCGAGTGCACAACAGTAGATGAGTTTCTTGTAGACAACAAAAAGATGGGTTTTGTTTCTTAATCCACTCACCTAGTCTGTGTCTTTTGACTGGGGAGTTCAGTCTCTCCAGCCCCAAGTTTGGTCTTTTTATTGTGTCACACAATTCCTGCATATTCCATTCTTGTGATTTCTTCAATTTTTCCTAATCTTTGCTTGAGTGGTCTAGTTTGTCCATTTTATCTTCTGGTCTTTATATTCTGTTTTCCATTTCATTCATCCTATTGGTGAGGCTTTCTCCTGTTATTTCTAATTGGCTTACTGAGTGTTTCACTTCCTTCTTCATTTCAGCCTGAGTAGTCTTCAATATTTCTAGCTCTTTTCTGAATTCATTCAGAAGTTTATCCCTATCTTCCTTCAGTTCTTTGATTTTTGTGTGTTCTTTAAATTCGCTGAATTCTTTCATCATGTTTTTAATTGTTCCTTTGAGCTCCATGTCCTGCATTATCTCTAGGGGGTTCTCATAGTACTCCTCTAGAGGACTATTGATATTTGGTAGGGATATGTTATTTTGGTTTTTCATGTTACTATTTTTTTCTCTGTGATTTTGACATGTGAATTTCTTTTGTAGTTTCTGATTCTTGTGTGAGACTCAAGCCTTCAAGTTTAGGTCTGCTTCTTTTTGTAAATGTTATGTACCTTTGTGGTTTACCTTTTGGGCATGAATAGCTGGTTCATTGAAGCTTCCATTTCTCTCTTTTGATTTTATATTGGAGTGGCCAGATTGCTTTTGTCTTCAGGAGTTCCCACAGAGGCCAAAGTCAGATGAGGATCAGATGCTTTTGGGCTTTCTCCTAAGGTCTGGATCCCTTCAGGAAAGATGTTATCCTCAGGAATTTGGGGGTTGGACTGACGTGGGAGCAGGGGCCAGGAAAGATGCTGGTCTAGAGCAGCTGGTGGCCGTCCTACCCAAAGATGCAAAGGGAGATGGGGGTGGGAAGAGGCCCCAAGGGCTCCTGGGGACTGCAGGGCAGAAGTGGGTTGTTCTGGATGCAAAGGATCAGGAAGCTGAGAGGTCAGCCCCAGTGTCCAGGAAAGAGGCTGGTGGGTTGTGCAGCCCAGGGAAGCAGAGGGAGTTGAGGGTGGGACCAGGCCCAGAGGGCTCCTGGGGACCTCGAGAAGGAAGAGGGTTGGTCTGGATGCAAAGGATCAGGAAGCAGTGGTGGTTTCCCTGGTGTCTGGGGTGCCAAGGTAAGGAATAGGACAGTACCCAAGCTAGGAGGAGAGATGGGCAGGGGAGATGGGAGGGTGAATGGGGCTGGGGGAGTCAAGGCCCAGAGGGTGCAGTGGACTTACCCAGGAGAGAGGTGGGCGGGTTGTGCAGGCCCAGGGAAGCAGAGGGATGTGAGGGCTGGACCAGGCACCGAGGGCTCCTGGGTTTGTCTGTCAGAAGTGGGTTGTTCTGGATGCAAAGGATCAGGAAGCTGAGAGGTCAGCCCCAGTGTCCAGGAAAGAGGCTGGGGGGTTGTGCAGCCCAGGGAAGCAGAGGGAGTTGAGGGTGGGACCAGGCCCAGAGGGCTCCTGGGGACTGCAGGGCAGAAGTGGGTTGTTCTGGATGCAAAGGATCAGGAAGCAGTGGTGGTTTCCCTGGTGTCTGGGGTGCCAAGGTAAGGAATAGGACAGTACCCAAGCTAGGAGGAGAGATGGGCAGGGGAGATGGGAGGGTGAATGGGGCTGGGGGAGTCAAGGCCCAGAGGGTGCAGTGGACTTACCCAGGAGAGAGGTGGGCGGGTTGTGCAGGCCCAGGGAAGCAGAGGGATGTGAGGGCTGGACCAGGCACCGAGGGCTCCTGGGTTTGTCTGTATGCAAGGGATCAGGAAGCAGTGGTGGTTCTGGGCCTAGAGGTTAGCTGCAGTGTCCAGGAAAGAGGTTGGTGTGTTGTGCAGCCCAGGGAGGCAGAAGGAATTGAGGGTGGAAACAGGCCTAGAGGGCTCCTGAGGACCTCGAGAAGGAACTGGGTTGGTCTGGATACAAAGGATCAGGAAGGAGTGATGGTTCCCCTGGTGTCTGGTGTGCCAAGACAAGGAATGGAACAGTACCCAGGCTAGGAGGAGAGATGGGCAGGGGAGATGGGAGGGTGAATAAGGCTCCAAATATGTTTATTTTAATTATAAACTTGAAATGAAGGATGAACTGTGGGTGTGGACAGATGTCTTCTTCTGGCCTCTGTGAGCACTGCATATTTGCACATACGTGTTGCACTTACATACATGCAGGCAACACTCATACACATAAAAAATACAAATAAATATAACTTTTTATAAAAGGATTCCAGCTGTTCCCTAGATGACTAGAAACTCCAAGGTCCTGTGTCTCTGTTCTTGGGACTGTTAAGAGCAGATCACCTACATGCAGTGCTAGCTTCAAGGCCCTCAAGCCCCCCGTGTGAATAAGCAAGGAAGTTGTTACTGTCCCATTTTACAGAGAGGGTCAGAGCTACTGAGTAGCATTCCTTACCCTAGAACCAAAGTCTAAAATAAAGTTTGCATAGGAAAGTTATTAGGATGGGGCTGGCTTATGTAGGTCCTAGCTCAAGCAAAGGTATACAGGATCTTGTGTGAGGGCTGCCTGGATGGAGGCCTCATTTGTGTAATATGTATGTGGCTAGTTGCTCCACAGCAGTGACAGAATACTTACTCTGTACAAGGCTAGATACAGAGTAAGGCTGTTCCAGGTGGTAGTTCATTTCATTCTCATGACAAAGCTGTGAGAAAGGTATTACTGCTGAACTTAAATTCATAGGGTTACATACAACTAGAAAGTAGCAGAAAAGATCTGCACCTCAGTGATATGATCTAGAACCTGCCTGTATACCATGACATGAATGCCAACAAAGGAATCTGCTAATTCACTTGAGAAGAGTTTTCACTTTCTTGGCAGGGCATCATCTACATACAGTACTCTACTTTTTATTTTGTGTGGATAAATGTTTTGCATGTATGTATAAGTCCACCACAGAGGGTGTCAGACACCCTGGAATTGGTGGTTGTTAGCTGCCATGTGGGTACTTGGAACTGAACCTGGGTCCTCTGCAAGAGCAGCCTGTACTCTTAACCACTGAGCCATCTCTTCAGCTTCTACATATACTTGAAACTGCTACAGCCATCTTGTGACCATAGACGTCATGGCCAAGTATGGTGGAGTAGGAAGATGGAAAGCTCTGATGGTCTGAGGACACCCCTACTCAACTGAATTAACTACTTTTGGAATTCTTTTCTTGTGAGACCATGAATCTAACATCTACTTTAGTTAAGTCTCCTATTGTAGCAAAAAACACTCTCATTGATACATGAATAAATAATCACAGTCCCAGCCAGAGACTCTTTTAGAGGGCTTAACTACTTGTACTATGTATAAAATTTTCATCCAGTTAAAAGATATTAACAGCCTTTCATAAGCTAAGTATGATGGTGAATCAAAGAAAATGGGAAGGGCAGGTTTCTTCACCCAAGGTGATTATAATCTGCTGGCAAATACAATGAAAGTGGAGGGAAGTATATTGTTGAGGTACCCTGATGACTAATCTGGACTGGGAGGTCACAGAAACCCCTAATAAAATACAGGAAAACCACACTTAAAGAAGGCAATATTAGTATCATCCTTTTTTTTTTTTTTTTTTTTTTTTTTTTTTTTTTAAAAAAAAAAAAAAAAAAAAGAGGACGATAAATCTTTCACTGTGATATATCAAAATAA
>NW_008339923.1:7863292-7870455 GCF_000622305.1 Nannospalax galili
TAGACCAGGCTGGCCTTGAACTCACAGAGATCTGCCTGCCTCTGCCTCCCAAGTGCTGGGACTACAGGCATGCGCCACCACGCCCAGCTTAGTATGATACATTTTAAGTTTATGTGTGTTTTTCCTGCATTTAGTGCACTATGCATGCAATGCTCACAGAGGCCAGAAGAGGGCATGAGCACCCCTTGAACTACAGTTATGGACAGTTGTTGGTTGTCATGTGGGTTCTGGGAAATGAAGCTGGTCCTCTGCAAGAGCACTCTTAACTAGAGTCATCTCTCCAGTCCCTGTGTATGATACATTTTAAGTTTATGTGTGTTTTTCCTGCATTTAGTGCACTATGCATGCAATGCTCACAGAGGCCAGAAGAGGGCATGAGCACCCCTTGAACTACAGTTATGGACAGTTGTTGGTTGTCATGTGGGTTCTGGGAAATGAAGCTGGTCCTCTGCAAGAGCACTCTTAACTAGAGTCATCTCTCCAGTCCCTGTTGTGCCCTTTAATCCTAGCACTCAGGAGGCAGCGACTGGCGGATCACTGTGAGATTGAGGCCATCTGGTCTACCTGGTGAGTTCTACACCAGCTAGGGCTACAAAAAGACTTTGTCTCACCCCCCTCCCCCCAAATACCCAAAATAATGTGGGGAAACTGAGTGTGGTGATAAACAACGCTTGGGAGGAGGTGGCATGAATTCATGAGCTCGAGACCAGCTTTGTATAATGATCTTGAGACCAGTTTGGGTTACATGAGAACTTTTTCAAAATACTACCAGTGATGATAATACTTTGGGTAATATATAAAACAAATCAACATTGAGGGTCACAATATCTTTTCCTTTTAAAAAGAGATACACTAGGCCAGGCGTGGTGGTTCATGCCTTTAATCCCAGCACTTGGGAGGCAGGCGGCTCTCTGTGAGTTCAAGGCCAGCCTGGTCTACATAGTGAGTTCCAGGACAGCAGGGGCTACAGAGAGACCTTGTATAAAGAGAGAGAGAGAGAGAGAGAGAGAGAGAGAGAGAGAGAGAGAGATACACTAAAGTCAATTTAGAAGAAGCATGCTAACATTGAAGCTAACACACAGGAATGGCAACGAAGGCATTTGGTATCACTGGCTGGAAACCCTGCCTCTTGAATTCAATTTGTAGACTATGATTCATACAGGTTGCAATAGGTTATTTTTTAAAAAATAAATAAATAAATATATATATATATTTTTATGTATATGAGTGTTGCCTACATGTATGTGAGTGCACCGGGGTCATGCAATGCCTGAAGCGGTCAGAAGAGGGCGTTGGTTCCCCTGGAACTGGAGTTATGGACGGTTGTTAGCGGCTATGTGGGTGATGGAAATTGAAACCCGATCCTCTGCAAGAGCACCCAATGCTTTTAACCGCTAAGCCATCTCTGCAGCCCCTATCTTAAGATTTAAAAATTAATGAGTGACAACTTTTAAAAATCTTTGTGGTGTTCTCAAAGTTCCAAAAACTATTCACAACTTCATTATAACAAAAGGGGATGGGTACAGGAGGTGACACACATAAAAAGCCAACGGAAAAATCAAGAAGCACTTAAAGCCCAGGGTGGTGGTAACCACTTGTAATCTGAACACTCTGACAGCTGAGAAGAATCACATAATGAGACCCTAACTACAATCTCTGTAACAGGAAACAGCACTGTGTTTATTGTAGTAGCTGCTACTGAATTGTAGGAATTTCCAGAGATGACCAAACAAAACATCAAGAAGGAAGTGGCTTTCTCCTTCCTCCAGTTTTATTACGGAAAATGTCTAATGCATACAAAAGTACCAAGAATAGTTATTTAGTAACTACCGCGCAGCATCAACAGTCACCGGGCACAATCTTGTTTCCTTTCTACCTCCCACTCGCTAGTATTCTGAAGCAAATTTCAGCTATCCTGTCAATCCACACACTCTGAAGCAGACGACTGGGAGCCCAGGCGTTGTCTATGCTTCGCTCACTGTGTGGCAGCCCTTGGTGTCTTAAATTCCACAATTTGTAAGATAAGAGTTAACCGAATGGACGGTTTTAACGCAAGCGTTACAAGCCTCTCCAGGAGGGCCGCTCACCCCGAGAACCAGGTCTGTGACTCATCGCCCAGAAGAGGCGGCTCGGGATTCCACTCTCCCAGGAGAGCCGGAACAGGCCATTTACGGCTTCGACCGCTCAGGTCACACCCACTGGCCCCCAGCAGCCCCCGCGCGGCGTCTAGTGATGCCCCTCGGTCCCGCCCCTCTGCGTAGAGCGGCGCGCCCAGCGTGCTGGGGTCTGGAGCGCACGCGTCGTGCGTCCCGAGCTCGGAGTTGGGCTCGGCGCCGCCGGGAAGGGCGAACGGTTTGGCCCGCCATGTTCTCCTTGACGCTGCGGGCCAAGGCGGCCGTCCTCACCGCGCAGTGGGTAAGGAGGCTGGTGAAGCCGGGGACTGCCGCCGCACTCACTCGCTCCGCGCACCTATCTTAGCTTGGGACCAGGCGCCCGATTCGGGCGCTGGACGGGTCAGCAGGTGGCAAGGACGCCGCGGCCTTCGCTCTCTCGAGCTCGGAGGGACGGTCCAGCCTGGGAGGTTGACTCCTAATTTAGCCAAGGACTGGAAGGAGGGACCGCTGGAGAATGGCTTTTGTAATTTGTCCTGGAGCGAACTTAGTCCGGGCTCTAGGTGGGCCTGCTGCGTTCAGGGCCGCGGCACCGAAAAAGTAGCTTGCATTACCAGGCCTAGTAGCACGCTGCTGCATAAATTAAAAGCACGTCCGAGAAAATGCTGGTTTGCTTGGTGAACGCTTACTGCGTTTCTCCGGGCCTAGGTGAAGGTGACTACCGTTTCGTTTGCAGCAGTTGTTCTTTAGTTTCAGAGATGCGCAGTTTAATTGTACTAATTAACGGTGAAAGAACAGTACCATATGTAACTGCACTCAAGAGTCGGAAGAGCTTTGTGGTCATTTGTGTTTCAAGTACCTTTCTCATAGGCGTGGAGAGTGAATTGTAGAGAGGTTGAAATACTGAAACAAACTTAAAAATACAGATTCCAGGGCCAGCAAGATAGCTCAGCAGGTGAAGGTACTTGCCACCAGGTATGAGGACCTGAGTTCAATCCCCTGAACCCACAGGGTGGAAGGATGAGAGCAGTCTCCCAGGTTGTCTTCTGACCTCCACATGCACGTCGGTTGTCACCACATACAATAAATAAATGTAAAAAAAATTTTAAACGCAGATTCCAGAAATGGCGATTATAATTAGCCATAGGGAAATGACTTGTGTCTGGATTTTGTTTTTCTTAAGATTTGTTATTATGTGTATTCGTGTGTGGGTGAGTGTATGCCTTGTGATTGGGATTCCTCAGAGGCCAGAAGAGGGTGTCAGACCCCCTGGGATGCCGTTACACTGCCTGAAGTCTGTGCTGAGAATTCAGGTCTTCTGGAAGAGCCACTTTACCAGCCCTCCATTTTTCTTTTTCCCCAGCAGTAAAATAAAAAGCTTAAGTCTATTCTCAACAAAAGATAGGGAGATAGTATACAGTAGCATAGTACCAGTTCAGGACTTAAGGATTAGACCTGAGTTCTAGAGTTCACCATCTTTTGTAGTTAGGTGGCCTAGGACTGTTAATATTTGTTGTGAATGAGGATATTCCCATTTGCAGTAAAGTCTGACTGTAATCATTGGGTTCTTCCTCTGCATCATATATTGCTGGGCCAAGGCAACAGTATGGATCAGATTGGATTTTTTTTTTTTTCTTTTGAGACAAGGTCTCATTATGTAGCTCTGGCTGGCATGGAACCTGCTATGCAGACCAGGTTGGCCTTGAACTTTTGGTGACCCTCCTGCCTCTGCCTTCTGAGTGCAGGGATTACAGGTGTGAGCCCCCATGTTCTGCTGGATTATAGTAATGACAGGTAATATTTGATGGCTGTTTTCTATATGTTTAAATATACATTTTGCACTTTATTAAGTCTAGTGCAGTTTTTGTAATCACAAAGTAGAAAGACTTAATTCCTCTTGCAGATTTATTTCATGTTAGAGTATCGAAGCAAATAGGAGTGTAGTGCAGTGTCACAGCTGCAATCCCAGCTGTGAGTTAGGGAGTGAACTAAGGAGTTAGAGGCAGGAGGATCAGAAGATTTAGAATCTAGGTTATCCTTGGCTACATAGTTCAAGGCTAGCCTATGGTACATAAGACCCTATCTAGACAAAAATAAAAACTCAAAAAGTCCAACTCCCCCAAACAAACAAGCAAAAAGATAAATATGGTAGTATAAAAATGGTGTTAGAGTTCTGAATAGGGCTAGTCAATTTTATTTGAAGAAAGGATATGATTTTTTTGTGGAGGTCATAACAAATTGCTTATATGGTCAGAATATTCTAGGTGGACAGAATGGTAGATGTTGGCAAGAAAAAGACCAGTGTGTACAAGCAGCCAGCTCTTTCTGTTGGAGGTAAAGTATGTTCCCAAATGAAGTTAGGAGGGATGAGAATTGGATCTTGGAATTCCTCCCATGCATGCTAAGAAATTTGATTTTATCTTAAGAGGCAATAAGGAGTCAATAGAAGGTTTTAGAGTAGGATATGGTAAGGTTCTGTTTGGGTAGATCACAGCACAGGGTTGAGGGAGGAATGGGTTTGACTGGAGTCAGGAGCAGGAAGATAAAAGGTTCTTGCAAAAACCCTAGATGGAAGATGATGAGACTATGTCTACTAAGAAGTAAAAGCAGAAAAAGTACCCATAGATATCTTTGTTTCTGAGGCAAAAGGTGATAGTGATATACATTGAAAAACAGTTAAAGTCTTATGTTTCTTTTTTAGGAAATTTTATGCATCTGTATACCTGTGGGAGTTTATGTGCACTCAGCACATGCAGGTGCCCACAGATGTCAGGGCTTTGGAGTCCCTGGAACTGGCGTTAGAGGCAGTTGTGAGTCTTATATGGGTGATGGGAACTGAGCATCAAGAGCAGTAAGCATTTTTAACTACTGAACCATCTCTCCAGCCCGTTTTGTGTTCTTGCAATTAAAAAAAAAAATAGATTCATCAGATAAGTTTAATTGAAAAAAAAAATTTTTTTTTTAAATTTTTATTTTATGTGTATGTGTGTATTGCCTGCATGTAGGTAAGCGCACTGGTGTTGTGCAATGCCTTCAGAGGTCAGAAGACACTGCTGGATCCCCTGGGACTGGAGTTACAGACAGTTGTCAGCTGCCATGTGGGTGCTGGGATTCGAACTCTGCTCTTCTGCAAGAACAGTCAGTGTTCTTAACCACTGAGCCATCTCTCCAGCCCCTGAAAAAAATTTTTAATTTTTTATTTATGTATAAGAACATTTGGCCTGCATATAAGTGCAGGCATGTCATGCAAAGCTAGAAGAGGACCCCTGGAATTGGAGTTACTGATGGTTGTTAGCTGCCATGTGGGTACTAAGAATCAAACCTGGGTCCTCTGGAAGAACAGTCAGTGCTCTTAACTGATAGGTAAAAAGTTAGCGGAGAACGAGCGAATGGAGGATGAGGCACTAAGACACAGATAAATCTCTCAGCGGGATAGAGCTTTATTTTGCATGGGACATGTTCCTTTCAGGGAAGGGACAATGTCTGCCCACCGATTGTGAGCTGGGGCTTATATACGGGGGCTTCAGGGTGCTGAAGACGGGAAGTTTTTTGGGAAAAAAATCAAGGGGGAGAAGCAGGAAAAGCAGGGCTTGTAAAGCTCGCTCTGTTTGGTCTGCCAGCCAGGGTGTGAGTTGGGAAGTGTTAAGGGAAAAGCTCCTGTACTAAACAGCTCCTAAACTCTCTGGTTAACAGGCAGGATCTGCTTATCTTGTCTTTGGAGATCAGAGGAAAGGCAGGCTGCCTCTTAGAAGAATCTGCTTCCCTTGACTTCAAAGGCCAAGGTGCTTATCAGCTCAGTTCCCTTTTTCAGGCTTGAAAAATCCAAAGTCCATGGGTCCCTGTTGGGGAGTGGGGAGGCTGCTGCTGTTTGAAACCCTAATAATCCAGCCTTTGTGTTATAGGATAGGGGGCGCCATTGTCATCTTGCTACTTCCTGCTGGACAGGGTCAATGTGGGGGGTAGGCTGGATTAGGGGGTCCACTAGGCAGCAGGGGTTGTCTCTCCGTGCATCTGAACAGGGTCCTTGATGGTTGACAGGTATTCGTATACATGTGAAGGGAAGGAAAGTAACAGCTGATTAAAATTAGAGTTAGTTTTTGGATTTGGTCCTGAAAATATCTGAAGAGGCAAGGAGCAATGGTTAGCACCAAGGTAATAGCTCATTTTTCATTTTCCTTCTTGCCAGGGCTGAACTCGAGAGTGATGGACTCAGGATTTGTTTTCAGGCATTTTGATAGTTGTTGGAGTGGCTAGAATCAGTGTCAATTACCTCTTAAAGGCTTCTAGATAGAGAAAACAAATTTAGCCATCATTTAATTTTTCAGGCTAGAACAATAGTGGGTTGCCTCTCTTAGCTGTAAGTGAGCACTACAGTATTGTAGACCGAGATTTGAAGTCTTACATCTAAGTAATGTTGTCTTACTAGGAACAAAATCGTCAGTGAGAGATAATTGTCTAAATAACGTAAAAGAACTTACGTCTAATGTCTGGGCTGTGTAATCCCTTGAACCCTTAAAATATACTGATGACTTTAATTTTGGTTATACTTTCCTTTTGGGTGTTTAAGACCATACTGTTGGCCCAAATAAACCAATTTATTTTTACTCTTAAGGTCATATGAGGACTTGAACCTCAGGGGTCACATGGGCTTAGGGGTAGCCCCTGGCTCCTCAGGCTTTTCTTTTACCATCATCTATGTGATGATAAGTCAAAAGGTCTTCCTTGACCAGGGCTTCAATTGGAAGCATGAAGGAAATGTTTCCTCTGTGTTGACCCTCCTCTTTGCAGAATGGACGCTGGTTCAAGTCCCTCTCCTGGGGTCTCCATGGCCTCCCTGAACAAGAAGACAGGTGACTCTCCAAAGTTACAGGACATTTCAAGAGATGCACCATAGCGCCTGGAATGTGTTTGACCTTGGAGGGCCAGGAACAAAAGTTTGTCCCTTTAAGTCCCTCTGACCAGATTAATATAGACCTTAGAGTCTGGCTATTAAACATCCAACAAGGTTAGTTACATGAGCCGGGTACATTAATTACCATGTGCTATGTAGAT
>NW_008339923.1:7870712-7905860 GCF_000622305.1 Nannospalax galili
CT
Organism: Nannospalax galili; assembly: GCF_000622305.1. Classification (NCBI taxonomy): domain Eukaryota; kingdom Metazoa; phylum Chordata; class Mammalia; order Rodentia; family Spalacidae; genus Nannospalax; species Nannospalax galili. The sequence continues at coordinate 7,870,715 of NW_008339923.1, forward strand.
GGGGAACCAGCGAATTACTGAGCTTACTTACAGAGATGACTGAGGGGTTACTGAGGTATATGAGTGACCTGAGAGTATTTATATTGGAAAGCCTTAATCCAGCATGGATCAAGCCTTCTCTTCCTAGCCTTTTTTAGATAATATACTTTAGTCTCCCCCAAGTCCAGGAGACCATGTGATTAGGGTCAAATTACATACAGGTGGCTGGGAAGAGCAGCTGGATACTCAGGTGAGGTCCAATGACCCTGTTTACCCCTCCTCTTTTAATTAAAGAATACATTTGTCAAGTCAACAAGTCCAATTGTGATGATTTTTTGTTAATGGACACAGCTGAAGTCATGAAGATCGTAGTTGTTTGACTCAGAAGAAAGTAGTGTGTAGCATCATCTTATTAAAAGAACATGAAAACTCAATTATATACATAAGATAATGTAATAAGTTAATATTACCTGTGTACATATTGTATATTATAAGTTTTTAGGTAAATCTTTTACCTTATGTAGTTTAGAGAGTGGTCTACCAAAACCTTGCTTTAGGTGGAAAAAAGCAATTGGTACATAAACATTATTGAATTGATGTTTACAACCTCCAGCATAATCAATTAAGGAAAACTGTGCCATAACCCTGTTCAGACTTTATAACTGTTGGAGTGGGAGAGATGGGAAGGGTGTCCTGTCCATGAGGGGACAGAGGGGCAGGGGTATCGGAGCCAGGGTCTGGAATGAAAGTAGAAGTTAGGTACAGGAGGGATAAACGGGTTATTTGAGCTAGAAGCAAGAATAGGGGAGACTAGGAAATATTTGGCAAGGAGGTGTTTAAGGTTTTGGATTTCCTCAAGTAGAGGAGAGTTAGTGGAAGGAGAGCAGGTGATAGACTTAGAGTGGTGGTGGAGGGGGGAAGGTCGTGGCATGGAGAGGGAGTTCGAGTTGGAGAAAGGAGAGCTGGGTTGGGCCCTGGAATGGAAGGCAAGGGAGAGTATGGCCAGGGGAGAGCACAGGGAGGACTTGGCTTAGTGGAAGGAGCAGGTGATAGACTTAGAGTGGTGGTGGAGGGGGGAAGGTCATGGTGTGGAGAGGGAGTTTGAGTTGGAGAAAGAAGGAGAGATGAGTTGGGCCCTTGAATGGGAGACAAGGGAGAGTATAGCAGGGGGAGAGCATGGGGAGGACTTGGCTGTGCCTCAGGAGAGGGAGTTTGAGTTGGAGAAAGAAGGAGAGATGAGTTGGGCCCTTGAATGGGAGACAAGGGAGAGTATAGCAGGGGGAGAGCATGGGGAGGACTTGGCTGTGCCTCAGGCTGTGGAACTGTCTTAGCCAGAAGAACCTGATGGGAAGAACATGGGACCCAGAGGGAGGGATTAGCATGAAGATCAAAGGAAGCTTGGATTTATGGTAATTTGGACTGTTTGCCTTCTCGATGGCAGAAATTTTCTAAACCTCTCAAAATATTGAAGTCTAAGGTTCCAGTGTCTGGCCAAATAGGATTATTATCTAACTCATACTGAGGCCAGGCAGTGGCGCACAGGAACTTCAGGCGTTTTGGCCTGATTGTATCTGAAAGTTCTAGTTGTTTTAAGGATTTAAGAAGACAAGCAATAGCTGTGAGACCCGGAGACTTTGAGTGGGTGGTTCCCATAGTGACAGATTAAGTACAGAGTGAAGAAGAGATAGAGAACCGAGCAAGCGAGCGGGTAGGAGGTAGAGACAGAACCGACTAGATGGGAAACAAAGAAAATCCTCTCTCCATAGGGAGTGAAAGCAGGATCATGAGTCCGGGCAGGAAAGCACAGCAGATGAGGAAGAGAGAGAGAGACGGGAGGGAGTAGGAGGAAAAGGGGTTTGGCATTGGTCACGCAAAACAAGAGCAAAGAGAACCAGGCATCAAAACAAAGCATCCTTTTTTTGTTGCTCGAGTTCGAGTTATTATTTTTGAGTTATTTCCAAGTCCCAGAAGGCGGTGTCCCACAATTAGATCATCAGGGAGAGGAAAGGCGAGATCCTGTCCTGGACAGGAAGTAGTGCATGTTCCTATCTCTGGAACTAGCGTCCTATATCCAGAGAAAGGAAGGGTTTCCGACACACGTGATTTCGAGGCAAGCGAGAGGAGCGGAAAACCCTGCAATGAGAGTGTGGCGTGACCAGCCAGTAGATGGAGACAAAGTACAAGGAATGGGATGGGAGAAAAGTGGAAAAAAACGCAGTGAGCCAGAAGGGAGGGAAGTTTGTGGAACAAGTTGATCTTGAGGTTTGTATAGTAGAGGCTGAGGGAAGATGAGCCCCAGAAGGTTGGTGGTTTAGTATAGGTTTAGTGGTTTAGTATAGGTTTAGTAGAGCCCAGAAGGGCAATGGTGAGAGAGGAAGGGGGGGAAGAGAGAGAGGGAAAGAAAGAGCATGTGAGAGAGAGATAGGGAGAGAGGTACTTAAAATTAACATATATTTTGGTACCAGGAACCATGTTGTAGATTAAAGAGAGAATATTTGGGCTGAAAAAAAAATTTGGTGTTAATTCAACATTTTTAGTTTGTATGAGATTTTACTTAAAAATTAATGATACCAAGTAAATTTTAAGACGAATAAATTTATGTTGACTGTATATACATATTTAGTTTTATAGTCTTTGTTGAGAATGTGGTTGATCATTTTTAAAACACCTTTGAAGTAGACAAACAAAATGAATACATCTTAAAACAAGGTGAAAGTAACCTAAAAACAAAAATGGTATTCAACAAATAGGATTTTAGCCAACCAGTTTAGATGTCATTTTGTATAGGTAATTAGTAGCCTAAAGAAAGAGTTAAGTTTCCATATAGATTTGAGAGCATCTTTTTTCCTTTTTAAGAGGTAAATAACTGAAGGAAGTTAATAAAACCTTGTCAGTCTAAGAATATAAATCAGAGGAGACAGGAAGGACAAAAGGAAACATTAACAGATTAGGTTAAGAATAAATAAAATGTAAATAGTACTGAAAATAAATCTATTAGCTAGTTTTATTATAGTCAGCAATATCCTCTGTTGAAATTAATTTACACCTTAGCAGTTCTCAACTGCATAGTGCCTTTACTTTTATGCTGTTTTGTTGTTCTCCTCCTTGTCACAGGGTCGAGGGGCCAGCTTGAACCTGGAAAAGTCTTGGAGAACACATTTTGAGATAATAAGAAAAGTCTTGGAGAACACATTTTGAGATAATAAGCTTGAATCTGAAGTGGGAAGGCCAATCCCATCTTCAGAGTCAGTGTCTCAGTGAGCTCAAACAGCACGTGACAATTTACCAATATAATTAATATTACCCTGACATTATAACTAGAAAGCACTCAGGGAATGATGGGGCAGGAACATAAGCAAATATAGAGCATCTGAGTATCAGAGAGGGAAATAACTCTATTTCAGAGAAAAACAGGCTTAGAATCACAATGTAGAAAAGGGAGGAGTTAAGACTAGTAGAGATGACGTCTCAAGCCTCTCATTCAAATAGACTATTACTTTTTACCTCTCATTGTTGTAACGATGTGTTGGTAGCAGCTTGTCTCTTGTAAGGTTTTGGCCCTGGAGTACAGCAAATTTTCATCTGCTTCATAGGTCTAGTCATCACAAAGTGTTGACTCTCTTTGCACCTTGAAGGCAAATGGCTAGAAAAACTTTAAGTTCCCTTTAGAACAAGGCAAATGGCTAGAAAAACTAAAGTTTCTAAAGTTCCCTTTAGAAACTAGCAAATATACTATGTAAAGCAGTAGGAATTTAAAATAGTCATTTTTAGAAAGTAGCAAATACCATATAAAATATGTTAAAATCCAAAATAATTCCTTTTTTAAAAAATCCATAAATATGTCAAACAATGTAAAAACTTAAAACAATCATCTTTTTTAAAAAAACAGTAAATATACCACAGAAGAAGTTAAAACTCAAAGTAATCTCCTTTAGAAACAGGCCCTAAATGATGTTAAAATTTAAACTCCCATTGTATAGATCTAGCATTATAACCTTAGTTTGAACTAGAAATGCATTATTTATTTTATAACAGCATCAAGAAACAAAAACAAAAATGAATTGTAAGAGAATCGTAGGCATCCCTGGTACCAGTAGATTAGGCTTGATATTAAAGAAGAAAGTACCCTCAGATATATATGTATATGTGACCCAAATAGAAAAGCAAATTAAAGAAACTCATGTTTATGCATTGTTTATTCTATGACATCATCAAGTAAGAAATGAAAACATAAATTGCAAGAGAATCCTAGGCACCCCTGGTACCAGTAGATTAGGCTTGATATTAAAGAAGAAAGTACCCTCAGATATATATGCATATGTGACCCAAATAGAAAAGCAAATCAAAGAAATCCACGTTTCTCACCAACCATTGTAGCTATGAATGCAAAGCCAAGTTCTCAGGATCTTCTTAGTTTGTAGACAGAAGCTATGCTGGAAAGGAAACTCATGAAGGCAGCAGAAGGAACAGGGCATATAAATCAGCATTTGTTGGTCTGAAAGCTTGTGGCTCACCTGAGCAGTGCCTGTGACCTTTTATGTATAGTGAAATTTAAAATGGTTAGGTCTAGTTAGAAAAGTAGGCACCTGAGTACCAGTTGCTTGATGCCCAAGAGGGCCCAAGATTAAATTTTTGAGCCCCTTTATCTGAGAAAAAGTTTAGGAGAAAAAAAGGCTTTTAAACCACTCTTCCTTAGTCAATGGGGCAAGCCGCCTGAAATTCTTTAAATGCTCCAGCAAAGTTGCCCAGCTGGTTTAGGCTAGTTGGGTCAAATCGGGGAGAAAGTGTCCCCTAAAGGGTTCTTAGCCAAATTTATAAGAGAATCTAAGAATGGGCCCAGCTGGAAACTTATCATTTCATTAGAATGTTAAAGAAAAAAATTACCAGGGCAGGTGAGCTGGCAATCTTGGCAGCTGCCTGGAGGGGGTGAATAGCGGGAAGGGAAAAAAAGCCTTGGGGGTCCTGCAGGTTTAAAGCATGCATGGGAGGTCAGACACATGTCGGGCTGGCAGGCAGGCACACAGCAGGGAGCAGAAAGCTTTAGTATGGGAGGTGGAGAGAGAGAAGGATACAGAGCATTTGTATGTGTTGGATTGAATGGTGTCAGAACTCACCCCGAGTAAAGTTAGGAAGAAAGGCAGTGGAAGAGGATAAAGACAGGAAAAAGGATGGAAGACAGCAGACCTTGCAGGCCCATGGCAAAGGAGGGGGAGAGGAGGCGAGATGCCGGTGGTGGGCCGAGATAGGGAACAGATGAAGCAGGTCCATCATGGAGACCACAGTGCTGTCCGGGAGTGGTGAAAATCAATGGGAAAGGAGATCAAAAGAAGATGCAGGCAAGGGAGAGTGTTTACAGTGAGGAGAGTCAGAAAGAGGTGAAAGCAAAGCAGAGGGCTGGGGAGAGGAGGAGAGAGAGAAGTGTACCTGAGAGCCAAGTTAGTGGCATTGGAGAAGTCCAGGCGGGTCCCTTGAAGTAAGAACCGCATTTTGGCACCATCTGACAGGTAAAAAGTTGGCAGAGAACGAGCGAATGGAGGATGAGGCACCAAGACACAGACAAAACTCTCAGTGGGATAGAGCTTTATTTCACATGGGACATGTTCCCTTCGGGGAAGGGAAAATGTCAGCCCACGGATTGTGAGCTGGGGCTTATATATGGGGGCTTCAGGGTGCTGAAGGCAGGAAGTTTTTTGGGAAAAAAATCAAGGGGGGGAAGCAGGAAAAGCAGGGCTTGTAAACATGGCTCCGTTCAGTCTGCCAGCTCTTGGGATCCTACCTGTCTCTGCCCTGCAGTAGTATGATGAGCACATGCATTTGTGCCCAGCATTTAAAAAAATTATTATTTTTCTTTTATGTGTATGAATGTATTGTCTGCACGTACTTGAGTGCACCCATGTCGTTCAGTGCCTCAGAGGTCAGAAGAGGGCTTCGGATTCCCCTGGAACTGGAGTTAAGGACGGTTGGTAGCTGCCATGTGGGTGCTGGGAATCGAACCCAGGCCCTCTACAAGAGCAGTGTTCTCAACTGTTGAGCCATCTCTCCAGCCCCATACCTAGCATTTTTACATTGAGTGTTGAGGATTCAAACTTAAGACCTCATGCTTGTCCAGCAAATGCTCTCCATTGAGCCATCTCCCTAGCCCAGACCTTAACATATTTTTTATTAAAAATTTGGAAGAAATTAGTAATGATTTTATAACTGCTTTTTTTCCCATAATTTAAATTTTAAAAAAAAATTTACGTATATGAATGCACCCATGTTGTGCAGTGCCGGCGAAGCCAGAAGAGGGTGTCGGATCCCCTGGAACTGGAGTTACAGAAGGTTGTTAGCTGACATGTGGGTGCTGAGAACTGCACACAGGTCCTCTGCAAGAGCAGCCAGTACTTTTAACTGCTGAGCCAACTCTCTAGACCCAATTATTCTTTTTTTTGGTCTTTTTGAGACCACTGTTTTTTGGTTTTTGTTGTTTGCTTTTTGAGATAGGGTCTCTTACTGTAGCCCAGGCTAGTATGGAATTCACTATGTAGCCCTAGCTAGCCTCTAACTTGGAGCAATCCTGCCTCAATCTCCCAAGTGCTGGGATTACAGGTATGGGCCACCACATCTGGCTTCGTAATACATTTAAATCAGTACTAGTAAGCATTTCTATACTTTCCTTCCCCCCCCCTTTACATTTTATTCATGTTGTGCTGCATGTGAAGGTTAGAGGGACAACCTGTGGGAGTCATTTCTCTTCTACCATGTGGATCACACTCAGGTCATTAGGCTTAGTGTCAGGTACCTTTACCTGCTGAATCATCTTGCTGGTCTCTTACTACTGCCATTTTAATGTTAGATAGCCTTGCGTTGTAAGGATGATATGTATGTAACTTGTATGACTAGGCCCCTTTACCCACTCACAAATAGTGGGATATCAGAATGAACCTAGCAAAAAAGAAACAAGAAAACAAGGAGTGTGGACTAATTAGGAAAGTTTTTTCCTAAGAGAAACCTTGACCCTTTACGTTTTTCAAAGAGATTGCCTATTCTGTTAAAATTTCTGCTTTATTAATGAGCTGCCAATCCTTGTCCTTCAGCCTATCATTTCCTAAAAGTCTCTATGATGGGGAGCACTTGCCTACCATGTATGTGTGAGGCCCTTGGTTTGACTCTAGGAGCGAAAAAGACGTGCAGAACTTCGTACTAGTTGTGACTTTGGAGACATGTTTCTTAATCTGTTTGAGCCTCGTTTTTTTCTGTAGAGTGGGTTTTGGGGTGTTAAGAGTTGACTAAATTCTTAAAAATTACAGATTAGAGTAACAGACTCCAAATAGGTCTATTTTCTTTATGATAGTAATGACCCATAGTTTTCTGAATTGTTAACACCACTTCACAACTCATCACTGTCTCATTCCTAAGCTACTACTTTCAGTTTTGAAATCAGTTCCTTTTTTTTCCTTGACAATATGTTTTGGGTTTTTTTGTTTTGTTTTGTTTTTTGCATGACTCCCACTTCCTCCTCCCCATGAATCATTTTGAATTGAGTCTTGGGCATTGTGAATGCACATGTTACAGAGACTCTACATTCTTCTCATTTATTCCTTTAAAGAATATGTTTTGTTATCCATCCCACATATGTGCAGCAGATCAAATATTGGTTCTATTCTTTTAGCTGGGCTATTAAGTCTGTGAATTCCACAGGGGTCAACCAAACATTTGAGTAGTTTCTGTACAGAATGCGATGCTTCTCTATTTTGGCACTTCCTTTTCTGGGATTTCTAACATGTTCATGCCTGTTGTTGTCCCAGATTTGCCTTTGGTAAGTCAGGCCACAAAGACTATGTTTTCTTTTAGCTTTGGCTGCCCAGCAAAGGACAGACCAAGGCCTGCCTTCAGGCTAAAAGGAATAAAGAAAAAAATCCCCCAAACATGCATGTCTGCCAGTTTTGGCTAGTTGTTCCATAATTTTTTTTTTTAATAGTTACTACCCAGTGATTTGGCTTCATAATATTTACTTAACTATGCTAGAAGTGTATCACCTTCAGTGGTAGCAATTTTCCATTTGTTCGGTTTTATGAAATACAATTTTTTTTCCCATTCCATTTGAGGTTTTTGTTTTGTTTTTGCTCTCAAGATTGGGTTTCACTGTAGCTCAGGCTGGCCTCAAATTCAGCATTTCCTCTCCCTTAACCTCCCAAGTTTTGGGATTATAAGTATGAGGCACCATGCCTGCTTACATAAGAGATTCTTAAACCAAATTTTCCAACATCTCCAGGAATCTCCATTTTGGCCCAAGGATCCAAAAGAAATTTTAACTGAAGTTGTTTTTATTTTATGTGTATGAGTGTTTGCTTGCATGTATGCAGATGCACCACATGCATGCAATGCCCACAGAGGTCAGAAGAGGGTTTTGGATCCCCCGGAACTGGAGTTACAGACACTTGTTAGCTACCATGTCAGCCCTGGGAACTGAACGCAGGTCTTCTGCAAGAGCAGCCAGTGCTCTTTTAACTGCTAAGCCATCTCTCCAGCTCTGAAATTTTAACTTTTTTTTCGGCCTTTTTGAGACAGGGTTGTGTTTGCAAAGTTTTTTTATTTTTAAAATTTCATTTGTATGAGTGTTTTGCCTGTATGTATGTATGTAAGTATAAACCATGCCACTCAATGTAGTGGAGGCCAGAAGAGGGTGTTGGATCCCCTGGAACTGGAGTTAAGGATAGTTGATAGCTGCCATGTGGGCACTGGGTGCTGAACCCAGGTCCTTTGTAAGAGCAGCCAATGCTCTTAGCCACTGAGCCATCTCTCTAACCCTGTTGGTTTTTTGAGACAGGGTCTCACTATGTAGCACTGGCAGGCCTAGAACTGGTTAACTCAGATATCTGCCTGCTTCTGCCTCATAAGTGGTGGAAGTAAAGGTATGTACCACCTTGCCCAGCAAGTTTTTTGTTTTTTAAATTTTCCTTTCTGAACTTGCTCAGACAAACTGGAACTGATGAAGATCTAAATTTAGTAAGAGCTATAATAACAGGATGCGCTACTTCTTTTGTCTAGTGGCTGTAAGAGGAGAACATTAACCTTGTCACAATAGATGACTGGGAGATATAAAGTCAGACTGATAGTTTTAAGTAGCTGCAAGTATAAGGAGACTGAAATGTGTGCATGGTAGGATAGAGAAGGAGTAAGAATGTGGAAGATGAGGCTGGAAGGGGTCATTAAGGGGTTAGGTTTTATTCAGTAAGCAGTGAAGAGTTTTAAGTAGATAAATAGCATATTCAGATTGATTCCAGTGCTACCACCTACAGTCCCCATTATAATTTTAGTGAGACTCTCTGGATATATGGAAAAGCATCAGATGAAGTCAGAGGGCCAGGTTTATTGAAGCAATCTATGGAAAACATGAGAGGAATTTGAACTGGCATAGAAGTAGGGAAAAAATACAGTAGCAAGAAAAACAATTTAAAAATTATACAAACAGAATAGGTAGGACTTGGTGATTGAAAAATGAGAAAGGACCCTGAGACACTTCCATAATCATGGCTTTAGGATGTTGTCTCTAAAGACTAATGTTAGCTGGGTGTGATGGTGCTTAACTATAATCCTGACACTTGGGAGACTGAGACACAACATAGAAAGTTTTCACCAGTTTGAGCTACACAATGAGACCCTGTTTCAAAACAACAAAATAGACTGATGTTTAATTACCATGAACATTTAATTTTGAAAAGTTACTTGCACCCGACATGGTGGTGCATTCCTTTAATCCTAGCTCTTGAGAGGCAGAGGCAGGCAGATCCCTGTGAGTTCGAGGCCAGCTTGGTCTACATAGTTCCAGGCCAGGTGGGGCTACATAGTAAGACCCTGTCTCATAAAAAGTAATTGGCATAAAGTATCATTTCTCTGTCTTAACAAGTATTAAGAGGTTACTTTGGGTATCAATATTATAGATAACCTTTTTTGATAATTTCAGAGGTGAAAGGGTAACTGTAGAAGTACTTGACACATTTACAAATTATTTCTGGTAGAGAAGTAACTGCACTTAAACTGCAGAATTGGGTAACTATGATGGTGAGTTAAAAGGCACAGTGGTTAAGAACACTGACTGCTCTTGGAGAGGACCCAGGTTCGATTCCTAGCACCCACATGGAGGCTACGAACCATCCTAACTCCAGTTCCAGGGGAATCTGAAGCCTCTTCTGACCTCCAAAGCCCTCTTCTGACCTCCGCAGCATCGCACGACATGGGTGTACTCACAGACACGTAGGCAATACACTCATAAAATACTAAAAAAAAAAAAAAAAAAAAAAAAAGTTTTACCAGAGTAGTAAAGTATGCATCTGGCATTCGGGTATTAGGAAATGTTGCTTATATATAAAATAAAGGCTTCAGCCACTATTTACAACTCAGATTTTGCTGATGATGTTAACATCACTTTAATGTGTTATTATAGTAAAATAAACACTACAGGTATGTGGTCAGTACACTATTGGAAACTGTTTAGTTACTTTTGTATGATTGACCAAATACCTGACAGGAAATTTAAGGGAGTAAAGATTTATTTTTGGCTCATGGTCTCTGAGGATCTCAGTCAATTGTGAGAAAGGCGAGCAGACTGGGGTGTGTGGTGGAGGCTCTTAAAATAGTGAACCAGGCAGCAGAGGGTGTGGGAACTAGGGACTGAGCTAAAACCAAAGGTCTGCCTCTAATGACTCCTGCCAATTATGCCCCAAGATGGCCTCAAATAGCATGGCCAACTGAGGAGCAAGTGCTGAAAACAGCCTGTGAGAGACATTTTAAATTTGAACAGCATGATTTTATCCTTGTTTTAATTAACATATAGTTACATGAAATACTGAAAGTTTTAGTTCTTCATCTCAAGAATAGCATAATAAAGGTAGAAAAAGACTAGAAAATGGTAACTGAAATTCATTGAGCGCCAGTATGAGACTAGACTTTAAAATCTTTAAGTGACAAAGTTCAGAAAGAGGAAGCAAAAGACTAAGTCATAAAGGTGAGAGAATGAGCTAAGAAACACTTGTTAACTCATTTACAAAACCACATTTTTTTCAGGGCTAGAGATTGAACCCAAAACATGTGCATCCTTGGATTCAGTAGTAGTTTGAAGATCATGTATACAGTCCATAAATGATGGGATGGGGAGATGGTTCATTAAGAGTGCTTGCTGCTGTTGCAAAGTATCAAAATTTGGTTTCCAGCGCCCATGTTGACAGTTTGCCAATCTCAAAACCTGTTAACTCCAGCTCCAGGGGATCCTTTGCCTTCTGGCCTCTTCAGTCACTTATACACTCATATACACATAAATAAAGACACAAAAAGTCTTAAAAATAAGTACATAAATGAAGCTGGGTTTGTATGTTGGTTCACATCTGTAATCTCAACACTTGGCATGTGCCATCACACCCAGTTACTGTTAATATTGTCTAACATTCAATTCAACCCTTGCACAATTATATATAGGGTAAAGAGGTCAAGGATTTTTTTTTTAATATTTTATTTTTATTTTATGTGTATATGAGTATATTGCCTGCATGTTAAGGTGAGTGCACCTGTGTCATGCAATGCTGCGGAGATCAGAAGAGGGCTTCGGATTCCCCTGGAACTGGAATTAAGGCGGTTCGTAGCTGCCATGTGGGAGCTGGGAATCGAACCCAGGTCCTCTGCAAGAGCAGTCAGTGCTCTTAACCGCTGAGCCATCTCTCCAGGTCAAGGATTTTAAAGGGTTCTACAAAGAATACATGTAAAGAGCCCATGGAAGAGACCAATACAAAGAATTACTGTGACTGATGAAGCACTGAGTTAACAAAAATTGAATTTTAGAAATGTTGAGGGGTTGGAATGAAGGTATATCCATTCTGACCACCCAACATTGGGCACCTATGAGTTTGAGCCAACACAAAATGGTAAACTCACTTAAAACGTGATGAGACTTTATTTTTCCCCCTCTCCTTTTAAAACTCTGATTGCATGGTTCTCAAGCATGAATTTTGTAGATGACAACATCCAACATCATGTTGCAATTTGAGAAGGTTGGCCACACCTGGTAGATGGCTTTTATGGATGCTAGTGGCAAGAAGTATGCTAAACAGAGTCCCCAACAGAACAGTATGGAATTGGGAATCTGCCAATTGGCAGTCTCCTGGAGAGAGGCTGTGACTAGGTATACCAGAGTTGCTTGTGTAAAGTGATGACTTGGTTTGCTGTGCTGCTGTCTGAGGTGGTCTCACCTTTTATGTATTCTGATGAGAGGGTTGTTTATTTCTTGGTCTGGTGTGTCAGAGAAGCTCACAGGTTGTAATATATTATTAACATGAATAAGTAATTCACCAGTCTATCCTTTATGGTAATACTGGCACTTTTTCCCCTCCTTTTCTAGTTCTTTTAAATAGCAAGAAAATCAGGGCTGGAGAGATGGCTCAGTGGTTAAGAGCACTGGTTATTCTTATAGAACACCCAGGTTTGAATCCCAGCACTCACATGGCAGCTAACAACTGTCCGTAACTCCATTTCCAGGGGACCTGACAGCCTCTACTGTCTTCAACAGGCATTGCACGACACGGGTGCACTTAACCTACAATGCAGGCAATACATGCATAAACATAAATTAAAAATAATAAAAAAACCAAGAAAATCTATTTCTTTCAAATAAAAAGAAAATCTTCAAAGAGGAAGCATTGTTTTTCAACTATATAATATAATTTTATCAGAATAATTCAGTCTAATATACAGTATGAAAAGTAATATGCAAATTCAAGAAACACTAATCTGTTGTTTTGATAATGATTCTTTAAGTTAACTTAACAAAGCACAATTTCTCTGCCATGCTTTAAAAATTCACTTTAAATCTGTTTTTCAGTTGTTTTATCCCATGTCTGCTAACTAGGTAACAATGCTTCAGCAGCTGATGCAGTTTCTCAGAGAAGTGTCATCATCTTAGTAAGTCCAGTTAAGAAGATACCTGTTATATAGATGCACAATAACTAGGCCTTAAAAATACTGAGAGGATGGATGGAGAAATGACTCAGCTGTTAAGAGTGCTTGGGGCTGGAGAGATGGATCAGTGGTTAAGAACGCTGACTGTTTTTGCAGAAGACCAGGGTTCGAATCCCAGCACCCACATGGCAGCTAACAACTGTCCATAACTCCAGTTTCAGGGGATCTGATGGCCTCTTCTGTCCTCCATGGGCATTGAACTACATGGGTGCACTTACTTACATGCAGGCATAACACTCATACACATTTTTTAAAAAAAGCTTACTGCTCAATCAGAGGGCCAGAGTTCAGACTCCAGCACCCAAATTGGGTGGCTTATAAATACTTCTGACTCCACCAGCTCTAAGGGATCAGATGGCCCTGCACACACACGCATAAAATAATTTTTTGTGCGTAATTTTTTTTTCCTTTTTGATCTTTTTGAGACAGGGTCTCCCTGTAGCCCCAGCTGTCCTGCAACTCGCTATGTAGACAAGGGTGGCCTTGAACTCACAGAGATCCGCCTGCCTCTGCCTCGCAAGTGCTGGGATTAAAGGCGTGCGCCACCACACCCGGCTTGTATGTAATTTTTCGAGACAGGAGCTCCTTATAGCCCCAGCTGACCAGGCTAGCCTCCATCTCAACAGAGATCCACTGTCTCTGCCTCCCAAGTGCTGGAATTAAAGGTGTTTGCCACCACAGTCAAGCTCTATTTATTTTAAATGACCATTCATGATACATCCTGGATTAATGGAAAAGGGATCAAACACTGACCAAAAAATTTAACACATTATTGTATTTTACCTTAGATTGGTACCAATGTTTCATTCATGTTTCTTTTCTTTTTTTTTTTTTTTTTTTTTTTTTTTTTTTTTAAAAAAAAAAAAAAAAAAAAAGAGGATGGAATTAGCTATGTAGACCAGGTTGGCCTTGAACTTACAGAGATCCACCCGCCTCTCCCTCCCGAGTGCTGGGACTAAAGGCGTGCACCACCATGCCTGGCTCATGTTTCATTTTAAATGAATCTTTCAGTTTGTGTATAAATGTTAAGTAGGAAGTTAGGATAAGAGAGAAAAATATGAGTCTTTATAATCTTAAAACCATTATATAGCATTCTAAACTTTTAATTAGTGTCTATATTTGATATAATTGAAATGATAGTTTGTACTTTTTTTTTTTTTTTTTTAGTTTGTACTTTTTAATTTACTATTATGTGCGTGCCTGTGTGCACGCACTTCTAACTGCTTAGCCATCTCTTCAGCTCCTTTTATTTCTTGGTATTTTCTGGATGTAATTATGGCATCAATGTTATTTTTCTCTATATTTAGGAAATTTGACACTTAATATGCCAATCTGGAATTTTTGTGACTTAAAACTTCCCTTGGGCAGGTGAAATGGCCCAACAGATTTAAAAAAACTCTGCTGTGCCAATATCATGGCCAAATTTGATCCCCAAATATCACAGTGAAAGGAGAGAACTGACTCCTGAAAGTTGTCCTCTGACTTTGACAAGTACACCCACATTCTCACACACAATAATAATAAATACATTTAAAAAATTTTAACTTTTTTTTGAGACAGGCTCTATTTAGCCCAGGCTAGCCTGCTTAACTCAGAGATCCATCTGCCTCTGTCTCCTGAGTGCTGGGATTTTAAGGTGTGTACCACCAAAGTATTCTTATGCCTTTATCCTCACTTAAAACAAAGATTTAATTTTATTATTTTTAATAATGTGTATTTGTTTATATGTGGGTATGCACATGTGAGTGTAGGGGCCTGTGGAGGCCAGAGACATTGGACTTTCATGGAGCTGGAGTTTTAGGTGGTTGTGAGCAGCCAGACACAGGTGCTGGGAACCCAACTGGGATCCTCTGCAATAGCAGTATGACTTTAACCACTGAGCCATTTCTCCAACCCCCATATATATGTACATATACATATTAATTTAGTTCCCCTTCCTTTGAAGGTGGTCTTAGGTAGCTAGGCTGGCTTGAACTCATGGCCAATCCTTCCTCAACCTCCCTAGTGCTGGATTATAGGTATGCCAGTCACCTCTGGCTATTGTAATGTCCTTTAAAACAAGTTTACAAAGGTGTTATTAGGCTAAAGGATGTAAATTCTTTTAAGTGTTCTATAAATCATGTTAGTTTGCTTCCCTAAAAAGCTTGTATGAGTGTTTGCCCAGTGCATTAGCAAGCCCATTTCTTCCATTCTCTCAGCAAAATGGAATGTTATCTTTTTTGTTGTTGTTGTTTTTTTGGCCTTTTTGAGACAGGGTCTCCCTGTAGCCCCAGCTGTCCTGGAACTATGTAGACCAGGCTGGACTTGAACTCACAGAGATCCGCCTGCCTCTGCCTCTCAGAGTGCTGGGACTAAAGGCGGCGCCACCACGTTATCTTAAAAGCCAATAACAAAAACCCCTTTCCTAACTTGATACAATGTTATTTTAATTTACATGCTAGTAAGTTTTTAAACATTGTTAATGAATTTTATTAAACTTTATTCATTTTTCTCAATGATTTTATGCATTTATGATCTGTTCAGGCGGTTATCCTATTACTAAATGTGTGTATGATTTAAGAGTAATTAGCATAGAGTAGATGATGTCAGAGGCAAAGGATTTTTAAAGAAAGTAATGTAGGGGAACTGGAGAGATGCTGCTCTTGCACAGGATCTGGGTTCAATTCCCAGCACCTATGTGGTGACTCATATCTGTAGCTCCTGTTCTAGAGGATCTGACACCCTCTTCTAGCCTCTGTGGGCATCAGGCATGCATGTGGTGCACATACATACGCGTGGGTAAAACAGTCATATAGTTAAAAAATCTTTTTGAAAAAACAGGAGAATTGAGTCCAGAAGACAGCCTTCGAAAAAGTGGTTAAAATGCCAATAAAATAAGTATATTATGGTTTAGAAGTTAAGAAAAGAGGGATCAGGGGCTAGAGAGATGGCTCAGCGATTAAGAGCACTGACTGGTCTTGCAGAGGCCCTGGTTTGATTCCCAGCACCACATGGCGGCTATGAACCATCCTTAACTCCAATTCCAGGGGAATCCGAAGCCCTCTTCTGACCTCCGCAGCATTGCACGACACGGGTGCACTCACATACATGCAGGCAATACACTCATACACATAAAATAAAAATATTTTTTAAAAGGGATCAGATTTTTTTTACTTTTAAATGAACCTTATATTGTTATGAAATAATTTAGTTAAGTAATTCACTAATATTACTCAAATTATTTTTATATTTTAAGTATGTTCTCAGCTAAAGTGATTGCAATGGCTGTCTTCTAGTTTGAATTTTTCAAAGTGTTGACTGTTACATTCTTTTAAAAAATTACACATTTTGGGGCTGGAGAGATGGCTCAGCTGTTAAGAACACTGACTGTTCTTGCAGAAGACCTGGGTTCAAATCCCAGCACCCACACAGCAGCTAACAACTGTCTGTAACTCCAGTTCCAGGGGATCCAACAGCTTCTTCTGTCTTCCGAGGGCATTGCACGACACGAGTGCACTTACCTACATGCAGGCAGTACACGCATACACATAAAATAAAAAATAAATTTTTTAAAAAAAATTTATACATTTTGAAACACAAAAAGCACAAAGTAATATTTGTGTATTCACCAGTTGCCTAAGGGTGGTGGTAATAGGGGAGAGCAGGGTTAGAGCAAGGCCCCTTTGGGAACCTTTTTCTGGTTGTGGGTTGTGCTCATCTCTCTCACTTAAATTTTTTCTTTTTAATTTTGCTGCCTGTGGAGGCCATAAGAGGGTATTGGATCTCCTGGAACTGGAGTTAGATGGTTGTGAGCTGCCATGTGGATGCTAGGAACTGAACCCAGGTCCTCTGTAACAACAGCAAGGGTTCTTAACCTCTAAGCCATCTCTCCAGCCCCTTCTACTTACCTTGAAGCTGATATTTTTGATTACTATACTTCATACGTATGTTTTACAATGTGGAATTAAGATTTTTTTCTTAATTTCTACAATTGAACTAATATTTGTATCTATGGAAAAGTGAAATATATTGTGTCATACTATTCTTTTCACTTAATCTCTGATCACCAGTTTTAAATTCTCTTTTTGTCAGTTCCATGCTTGGTTTAATCCAGTATTCTGCCATCTGTGGTTCACAGAACTCAGAAATTGCAGGATTTTAGAACAGTAGTTGAATTGTAGGGTGGAAGGGTAGAGCACAGGGAAGAGCAAGAGAACAAAAACAAATGTAGTAATCAGATTTTTTCCAAAGCAGCTGCACAGTGTAAGTCTGCACAGCACTAGTGGTGGGTAGTGTCTTGTATAGCTGGAGTTGCTGATCTAACTTAGTAAAGAATGGAAAAGGCTGCCAGGGCTGGTAGGACATTGCTATAATCCCAGCACTTGAGAGTCTGAGGCAGGAAGAAGAGTTGTCTCAAAAAACAACAAAAATTGCGAGACAAAAATATTGTTGACTCATTTGTGCAGAGTACATGACTCATGTAAAATAAAAACATTTGCAAATAAAAACAAAAGCTGACACAACTTGATTCAGACAAAAGTGAAAGGCAGCAAGTTAGTTCTCCAGATTGCATGCCTGCAGAGTATAAGTAGAAAATGAATAAAACTGAGTGAATCTAGAATGCTCTGTGGTTGGATCTGGGTTGGGCTGTGGTCATAGGTCTTCCACTAACTCCTTAAGTGAGTTCATAGTCTGCCTTTGGGTCTCTTTCCTGATACTTCTGAAACAGGGTAGTAGACCATATCTCTTAAGATCTTTTATTTCTCAATTTGATTCTATTGTTTAAGTTATGAATCTTAAAGTATGAGAAATTTCTTAAAGTTTGTGGCTTACTAAGTTTTCTTAAAATTTTAAACTTTAGGGAAGACCTACAAGGAATTTGCATAAGACAGCTGTGCAAAATGGTGCTGGAGGAGCCTTATTTGTGGTAAGTAATTGGGATCTTCCTTATGGAAAAAGAGACTTGGGAATTTGAGTGAGTCCACTGTAGTATATAAAATATTTGGGGGTATGTTATTGCTCAGTAATACAGTTCATGCTTAGAGTATGCAGGACTCTGGGTTCAATCTCCAGCACTGCAAAGAAAAAAAACCCAAACTTAAATACTTGTGACTTTGGCACAAGTACAGCTTATTAAATTCACTACATTTCAAATGATGTTTGGTTCCAGTTGTACCTCTCATATATAAACTAGCACCTAGGAAACACTAAGAATAAGAATTTAGGGGTTTTTTGGGGGGGTAAAATTGCCCTAACCTGATGGTGATCATTTTTGGTCTTAAAAGTCAGTCATGGGGCTGGAGAGATGGCTCAGTGGTTAAGAGCACTGACTGCTCTTGCAGAGGACCTGGGATCAATTCCCAGCACCCACATGGCAGCTATGCACCATCCTTAACCCAATTCCAGGGGAATCCGAAGCCTTCTTCTGACCTCCGCAGCACTGCACGACACAGGTGCACTCACATACATACAAGCAATACACTAATACACATAAAATAAAAATAATAAATAAAATATCTTAAAAAAAGAAAGTCAGTCATGATGGCTGGATGGAGGTACTGAGACTGTACCTTGAGAAATCCTAAAATGGCATTAGTTTGAAGCTCAGAGATTGTAATAATGTAGTTAATAATGTTACTACATAATAAACACATTAGTATATGAAACAGTATTCATATTTTTGTTTCCAGAATTTAACTACAAGTAGTGTCTAAATTCCCCAGTTTTGTTGCTTAGGTTGCAAGTTATTATGTCTGATACGATAAAATTTTTAGGAATTAATCTAGTGTTTGTAGGCAATGTAGTAAACTTATATGATGATTTAGTGTTAAATTGGTACTTTATCCCCTTTGCATAAAAATGTCAATTTGGCCATACATTTGAAAGTATAATCCAAAACTTCCATTTCTGTCCCTGTTTTGGTTGATGTCTTTATATTCTGTTTATTTTACTTTTTAGTTTTTGGTCTTTTTGAGACAGGGTCTCCCTGTAGTCCCAGCTGGCCTGGAACTCGATATGAAGACCAGGATGGCCTCGATCTTAGAGAGATCCTACCTGCCTTTCTCCCTAGTGCTGGGATTAAAAGCAAGTGCCACCATGCCTGGCCCCTTTTTAATGTAGACCAGGCTAGGCTTGAACTCATAGATATCCACCTGCCTCTGCCTCCTGAGGGCTGGGATTAAAGCCATGCGCCACCATGCACCTTTTTTATTTTTAAAAAATATTTTTATTTTATGTGTATGAGTGCATTGCCTGCATATAGGTGTGTGCACCCATGTCATGCAATGCCTGCAGAGGTCAGAAGAGGGCGTCAGATCCCCTGGAACTGGAGTTAAGGACAGTTTTTTATTTTTTGAGACAGGGTGTCACACTGTAGCCCAATGAGGCCTGAACTCATGGCAATCCTAGTTTCTTAAGTTCTGGGATTCTTGCCAAACTAAAGCTTCTTTATGTAGGCTAGTTTCTCTTTGTGGAAAACTTGTTGGTTGAACGATTTATACACACACGAAAGAGTAGTGAGTCCTTTTGGATCTCAAGTTTCTTAGACAATCTAATCCAATTGATTCTGGTACTTGTATAGCTGGAGTTCATGCTTAGAATTTTTTTTTTTTATATGTATGAGTATTGCCTGCATGTATGTAAGTGCACCATGTATTGTCGTGCAATGAGGCATGAAAGGCAGAAGAGGTCATTGGATTTCCTGGAACTGGAGTTTCAGATGATTGGTAGCTACCATGTGGGTACTGGGATTCAAACCCAGGTCCTCTGCAAGAGCAGCCAGTGCTCCTAGCTGAGCCATCTCTCCAGCCCCATAGAATTTTTATTGAAACAATTTATGTATATATGTGTTATGTATGATTGTGAGTGTGCCCAAGGAGACCAGAAGAGGACATCAGATCATCTGGAAGCTGGAGTTAGGGGCTGCCCACAACAGCCCTATGTGAGTGCTGGGAACTGAACTCAGATCCTCTGCAAGAGCACCAAGGCACCTCTCCAGCACCCATATTTAGAATTTTACATCTTAATTCCATAAGGTTTCCAACTTATAGTTGGTAATTAAAAAGTTAGTAATTGAACTAGAAGATACTATTGGATGACACGTTTTATTTTGGAACTGAAAGTACTTCTTAATCTTTTAAAGGATGCTTTCTGAAACTGTTCTAAAATTTTAAATTCTACCAACTTTACTTTGGTAAACATAGACATCAAATGTGTATTTCTACTCCTTGCTAGAAGAGTAAGATTGAGATAATGTTGGAATTAAAGTAGAGAGATTAAATGATCAGTAATAGTACTATGTGATGTACAGTGTTATTTGCACTTCAGGGAGAATTTTGCTAATTTTTGAAAACCTTTCCTTTTTTTTGTATAGCACAGAGATACTCCTGAGAATAACCCAGACACTCCATTTGATTTCACACCAGAAAACTATAAGGTACAGGGCTAAATTAACAATATAATTAATTTATAAAATACTCAGTGCTTTCAGATGTATAAAACAGGTGCTTTTTCTTTTAAACAGCGGATAGAGGCAATTGTAAAAAACTATCCTGAAGGGCATAAGGCAGCAGCTGTGCTTCCAGTCCTGGATTTAGCCCAAAGGCAGAATGGATGGTTGCCCATCTCTGCTATGAACAAGGTACTGAATTAATTTCTGTCTTAGGAAAGAGATATGTGATAACTTCCTTCTATAGAAATCACCATGATAATCATTAATGTCAGAATTCAGGAGTTTGAAGCTCTTAAGTCATTTATATTTCTTAGAATTGTATTTATGCTTTTGTTCCTTTAATGTAGCTTCCATTCTTGTAGGACATAGGCATCATGGTGAAAGAGATTTTGTTTTTTTTGTTTTTTTTTTTTTCTTTGTGGGAAATGGTCATAAAGAAGATAAAAGAGGTGCTGGAGAGATGGCTCAGTGGTTAAGAGCACTTGCTCTTGCAAGGACCTGAGTACAGGTTTCCAGCATCCACATGGCAGCTAATAACTGTCTGTAACGCCAGTTAGGTGGACCAGTGGCCTCTGAAGCATTGCATGCATGTGATGCACTTATACACATAAAATAAAGTTTTAAAAAACTTTTAAGGCTGGATATGGTAGCACACACCTTTAATCCTAGGAGGCAGAGGCAGGCAAATCTCTCTGAGATTGAGGCCAGCCTGGTCTACATAGTGAGTTCCAGGGCCAACTGGGACTACAGGGAGACCCTGTCTCCAAAAAAAAATTTAAAAACATAAAAGAGCTTAAATGTGTATGATTTAGTATCAAGATAGTCTGAAAATTAATGCAATGTTTCAATACTAAAGTGAAGGGACAATAAATACCTTACAAAGTGTGAATCTTTTTTTATTTTTATTTTTGGAGGTGGGGTCTCACTATGTAGCCCTGGCAAGCCTGAAACTTTCTAAGGAATGATTTAGGTAGTATTTCTGTAGGTTTTGTTTTTAGGTATATATTTCTAATCATAGTTTTAAAAATTATTTTGTTTTTAATGAAGGCATGTGGGCTGACAAGGTGGCTCAGTCATTAAAGGCACCTGTAACCACGCCTGATGATCTAAGTTCCATTCTTGGGACCCACATGGTGGAAGGAGAACTGCTTCCACAAGTTTTCTAACTTCCACTGCATATGGCATGTGTACCCCACCCCAACCGAATATAAATAAATGTAATTTTAAAAAGTAATGGCAAGCCTATTAGGAATCTTGTCAAATGGCAAGCTTTACAGAGAAGAATAAAATAAGCAACTAGTGTGAGGACATTTAAAAATTAAAATGCTTTGTGTTATTTAGAGTTGGTGGGGGAAGAAGAGACAGGAAATTAGCTACAAAGAATAGAATTAAGAGCCTTTCCACTTTAAATTTGAACCTTTGAATATTATTGCCATTTCTTCCCTTAAGCCAAGAAACTCCCAACCTTATAGCAAAAAGCCAAGAAGCACAGCCATTATTATATTCCTTACCAGTCACTAAGTATAGGGAAGTGTGCAGCAGAATTCCAGGGAGAGGTTTTCCAAATTAGACAACTAGAGTTTCCAGATTTATGAAACTACATTATCGTGCTCTAGTATATGTGTTCTGATGAGAGTTACCCAGATCCTCTCTAGTTTAGAACTACCAAATCCAATACAATTACTTTCTTTTATAAATAAGCCATGAGAATACATTTCCTTTAGAATTCTGATGAGAAAGTTTAACATATAAACACGTTGTCATCTGAAATGATAATATGAGGTGTTTTATGTCAGAACATAGATAACTGTACAAGCCCCAGCCCCAACAACCATCTAAGAAAGTTTTTTTTTTTTTTTTTTTTTTTTTGGTCTTTTTGAGACAGGGTCTCCCTGTAGCCCCAGCTGGCCTGGAACTCACTATATAGACCAGGCTGGCCTTGAACTTCAGAAGGTGTGCGCCACCACGCCCAGCTAAGAAAGCATTTTTAAAAGAATTTGTTGGAGGGGCTGGAGAGATGGCTCAGCAATTAAGATCACTGACTGCTCTTGCAGAGGACCTGGGTTTGATTCCCAGCCACCCACATGGTGGCTACGAACCATCCTTAACTCCAGTTCCAGGGGAATCCGAAGCCCTCTTCTGACCTCCAAGGCATTGCACAACACAGGTGCATCACATACATGCAGGCAATACATTCATACACATAAAATTAAATAAGCTCTTATCTGTTATTTAATGAACCTCCTCTGTGTGGCTTCTGGTTATCAGGACTCAGGCATCCCCAGCACCCTTAATCTCAACTCTTCTGAAGAATTTGGCCTTCACAACCCAGGCTGCTCAGGGAACTTTCCCTCTACCACAACTTTGTATGTCCACTGCACCACATCAGTGATGGGGGCAGCTCTAGTTTTCTTTTTGGCAGCATTTTACCCTTGTCTGCTCACTGACCAATGTCCATAATTTATCAAGGTAGATAACTGGGCAGAAGCTCTGGTTCTGCTTTATGTGGTAATACTTCACATCAACTTCCCCAAAGTTGTATATTTGCCAAACCTGGGTATTCACCAAAGCTGACCCTGTGGTGATGCATGCATGCCACTAGCATCACATCAGCCTCCAGGGTGCTTCCAGAGTTTGCCAATGCAGTGAGGCTGGGGTTCACATGGTCCCTAAGTTTCCAGGTCTTCCTCAGTCTGAATGGTATGGTGGGGGTCAAAAACCTTGTTTTTATGAGATAAAAATTATTAGATAGGGTCTTGCTATAAAGCTCCGGATAGCCTGGAATTCACTACGTAGACCAGGCTGGCCTTGAACTTCAAGTGATACTTCTGTCTCTGCCTTCTAATTGCTGGGATTACAGCCTCGTGTCACCATGCCAGTCTGAAAACCTTATTTTTCATAACAGTCTTGCCCTAATACAGATATGCTGAGAGTATGTCTCCTTTCTCTTAGAACTAAAGGCTAGGAAATCAACATTTTCTACTAGTTTCCTTGGTTTTAAAGGTGCAGGACTGTTTTTATATGGTCCAGCTTTTTGTAAAAACTATTCTGTTGTGAAATAGTTGTGTTTTAGATTCTTTTGGAAAAAAACATGGTACCTACAAGTAGAATTGTAATCAAATGTGACTCTACCTTCTTTCTGCTACCATACAGCTTTTTCTCTTTCTAGTGTTGAGGATTGAACCTGGGGACTTGGACATGCTAGGCAAATGCTCTACCACTTAAGCTCACGTTTTGGAAAAATTG
Organism: Nannospalax galili; assembly: GCF_000622305.1. Classification (NCBI taxonomy): domain Eukaryota; kingdom Metazoa; phylum Chordata; class Mammalia; order Rodentia; family Spalacidae; genus Nannospalax; species Nannospalax galili. The sequence goes on from NW_008339923.1 coordinate 7,894,356, forward strand.
GTGAACAGCTGAAAAAAAAAATCAAACTTTTTCTTTATTGAGATTTGGCTGTAAAATTTTTGTCATTTACACAATTTAAATTACAAATAATGTAGTAATAATAATCTAAGTTGAAATGATAAGTAGAAATTTATAATGCTTTAAGATTTAGGAAAAAAATGCTATTCTGGAGAGGTGAGGGGGAAGAGTGGAAGGAGGAAGAGAAAGTCATTTTGTTTTGGGGTTTGTTTTGTTTTTGAGACAGGGCCTCCCTATAGTATCCATAGCTGGCCTGGAACTTATGTAGACCAGACTGGCCTCTATCTCACAGAGCTTCCCTTGCCTCTGTCTCCTGAGTGCTGGGATTAAAGGTGTGTGCCACCCTGCCAGCCAGGAAGAGAAAGTGATATGACTCCTATAACTTCATTAGGGGCCCTAGTTTTGTATGGCTTAAGTGTACATAAAAAGTACTAGGCTAAGCTGGGAAATAGTGAGACCTTTCTCAAGGGGAAAAAAGAAGAGGGGGTCCTTTATGTAGTGATTATCAGATATAAAGTATTGTTTTTATTTGCTCTTCAGTTTTCTTGTTGATACCAGATTGAGGCAATACTGAAATTATACCTTTTTTTTTTAAACTTTTAAAATTTATGGGGGTGCACATGTGCATGCTATAGCATGTATATGGAAGAGAACAACTTTGTGAAGTTGGTTCTGTCCTTCCATCTTTATGTGGGTTCCAAGTATCAAACTCAGGTCATCAGGCTTACATGGCAAGCAAGTGCTTTTACTTGGTGAGCCATTTTGAAAAATGGTTTCCAATAGTGGGAAACCTACAGAGCAGAGTAAACCAAGTAACTAGTGTGAGAGCACTTAGAACATGTTGTCCTGTTTAAGAGTTCGATTTGTAACTTTTAGTTAATAAACACTGTAATCATCTTCTTTAATTATGTTTTAATATTTTAGGTGGCTGAAGTTTTAAAAGTACCTCCAATGAGAGTATATGAAGTAGCAACTTTTTATACAATGTATAATCGAAAGCCAGTTGGAAAGTATCACATTCAAGTCTGCCCTACTACACCTTGCATGCTTCGAAATTCTGACAGCATACTGGAGACCATTCAGAAAAAGCTGGGTATGGGATATGTTATATTAGAATTTTTCTTAACAAAAAGAGAATTATCTAATAGGGTATGGTGGTAACACTTAGGATGCTAAAGACAGGAGGACTGTAAGTTCTAGGTCACCGTGGGCTACAGCAAGAACTTGTCTCTACAGTCTTCTTCCTTTTACCTCCCCCACAATAGAATTGTCTTTCTAGATCTGACAGTGTTTTCTATCCAGATTTTCCAACTTCTGTTTGCCTATTCAGTTCGTCTAATTTTTCTTATTTGCTTAATTTCTTTCTAGTTTGCATTCATCTAATTCTCAGCCTTGAGCCTTTTTAAAAAACACTTTAAAAATAATTTTTTTGTGTGTATGGGTGTATGTGTATATGTGTACCAGGTGCATCCCTCCTGAAACCAGAGAAGAACATAACTAGAATTACAGATGGTTATGAGCCACAGTATGGGTGCTGGGAACCGAACCGAGGTCCTCTGCAAGAGCAGCAAGTTCTCATAACTACTGGATTGTCTCTCTAGCCCCAAGCCCGAGTTTTTAACATTTCTATTTTAATCATTAAGTATGTTTTCTAGGAATGTTAAACTTTGCATTGTTTAGAAAATGGTTTTACTTATTTTATGTTAGCATGTGGTACATAAAAAAGTGACTGTACTGTCCATGTAGTCTCCCAGAGAAGTCACTGAATATATAACAGCATAGCAGAAATACTTCTTGGGAAGGGAAATTTATTTCATTATTATTATTATTATTATTATTATTACTATTATTATTGTTATTATTATTTTGTCTTTTTGAGACAGGGTCTCCCTTTAGCCCCACCTGTCCTGGAACTATGTAGACCAGGATGGCCTCGAACTTATCTGCCTGCCTCCTGAGTGCCAGGATTAAAGGCGTGTGCCACCCACCACACCTAGCAGGAAGGGAAATTTAAAACAGACTTGGACATTTTCCACACAAAGCTGCCATTGCATTTGTAACTATGTCAAATGAAGTTAAAGTATCTTTTAATCCCCCTCCTCCCCTAGGACTGGGAATTAAACATAGAATATAGCCTTGTACGTTAGAGACAAGAACTCTTAATACTGACTTATATACTTAGCCTGTTTAAAAAAAAAAAAAAAAAACACTTTATTTTGAGACAGGTTTTCACTAAGTTGCCCAGGCTTGAGATCTTCTGGATTCAGTCTCCCAAGGAGTTTATAAGCCTTTATCACTAGGCTTAGGTCCGTGCATTTCACAAATACTTTTGGACAGTATTGAAATATAAAGCAGAAAGCTCAAGGTGGCTCCCAAATCCCAAGGTATAAATCCTAACTGCCTGGTACTTTAGTTATAGATTTTATATCCTTTAATTATTCAGTACATAAATGTATGCTTACATTTTATATTTTGGGCTCTTTCCATAGCAGTGTGTTTACTTCATTTTTCTATTATGAACTGAGTTTTCGGTAGTACTTTCACATACATGTACACTTTGTATACTTGCCCTGTTCTGTGTTCAGGTTGTTTTTGAAGAAGAAAAATTGCTGGGGCTGGAGAGGTGGCTCATCAGAGGACCCAGGTTTAGCCACATAGCAACTAAGAACCACCTCTAACTCAAGTTCCAGGGGATCTAAGACCTTCTGTGGACTTCTGTGGACATTGCATGCACATGATATACTTACATACATACATAAAACATTTATACACATAAAATAAAATTTTTTAAAAAAGAAAAATTGTTGAGCCAGGCTTGGTTTTTTTGTTGTTGTTGTTGTTGTTTTCTGCCAAAATGTCTTTCCTAAATGTAGAAGTGACTCCTTCTTAATAATCTTTGACCTTAAGTTTCCTGAATCTGCCAATCTAATGATATGACTGATAGTAGTCCAGTTACTCTTTTTTTTTTTTTTTTTCCCTGAAATGCCTGGAAGGAGGAGATAAAGAGAGAAAGCCAAGCCTTTTGAGTTACAGATGAAGGTCAGCCATGTGGCAAGGCAAGCAGCTACACCATGGGAAGTAGTTTTATCACAAAGTATAGTCAGATGCACTGTTATGTAACAGTACATACTGAAGATGAGTCTTCATGTAATCTCAGCACTTAGGAGTCTAAGATAGATAGTATTGAGTTAGACGGTGAAAGGAGGAGGGAAGGGAAGGAGGAGATAAGGAAGGGAAAGAAGGAAATAAGTGATACAGTATTATCATGGTAGAATTTTTTTCTTGAAACAGGATCTCAGTATGTAGTCCAGGCTGGCCTTGAACTTGAGATCTTTCTGTCGCTGCCTCCCAAGTGTGCCACCATGCCTAGGTTTTTTTTTTCATTTTTACATAAATTTAATGCACTTAATACTTTTTCTGTAACTCTGTACTATATTATAGATTTTGTTTTCCTTAAACCATATTGCTATTAACCTATTTCTTATAGTGATCATTTATGTTTTTAGGAATAAAGGTTGGGGAGACTACACCTGACAAACTTTTCACTCTTATAGAAGTGGAATGTTTAGGGGCCTGTGTAAACGCACCAATGGTTCAAATAAATGACAACTACTATGTGAGTATTCAACTTCATGTACACTAAAGTTCTATAATATACTTTATATTTTGAATATTTCATTTCATATCCACAGATGGTGATTAATGAGTTACTCATTTAGAAGAAACTATTAATATAAATATCTAGGAGATTTTAAAAGAATTACCTTTAAACATTTTTATATTTTTTTCCAGGATATAATGGTTTTTTTTTTGTTGTTTTTTTTTTTTGTTTTCTAACTTCACTATATAGCCCAGACTGACCTGGAGCTCACTTTGTAGACCAGGCTGGCCTTCAGTTTCTAGACATCTGCCTGTCTCTGCTGGGATTAAAGATGTATGCCATCATGTCTGACTTAGATCTTTTGATTAAGGATAGACTTTAGGCATCTACTTTTAACAACTGCTGGTAATAACCACTATTTCCACCCCAGTGAGTATTTCTTCCAGGATATGGCATTTCTTTAGGTTGTATTTTGACGGTGTTCTACTTCATATGTTTTTTATTTAATGTTCAAAAACAAGTTCAAATTGATTTATAAGTAGAGAAATTTGAGGCTAAGAGAAACTCCTCTAAGATTACTCTCTATTTCGTGGAGGAGCCAGGATGCAAATTCAGCTGCTTCACTTCAAGCACTTAGCCTCTTCTGCTAATGCTCTTTCTTCATGTTATATAATATTGAAGTTAGTTACTGCTATCTTGGTAAATGACTTACAAAATAAGACAGACAATAGATGAGTTAGTTTTAGGGATTTATAAATGTTTCTGAGGTAGACAATAATTTCACTGCTGTAAATTTTTTTTCTAGGAGGATCTGACACCCAAGGATATAGAAGAAATCATTGATGAGCTCAAGTCTGGCAAAATTCCGAAACCTGGGCCAAGGTATGCTTTTATTTAAATATCATAAATTTTAATGGCTTAATCTATATTCATCTTGCATATAAACTTAATTTTCAAAATTTTATACTTGTGTTCATAGGAGTTGACTGGCGAACTGTCTAAACTGATCTGTCATCTAGAGCAAGAATTTTTTTCTTTAAATTCATTAAGATAGGGCTGGGAAAATGACTCAGTAGGTCAAGTACTTGCTGCATAAGTGTGAGGAAGTTCAGATCCTCCAGACCCTGAGCTGAGTGAGTGTGGTGGCTGGTCTGTAATTCCCCATGTCCAGATAGGAAGACGGAACAAACTGGCTAGCCAAACAAGCCAAAACAGCAAGCTCCAAGTTCAGTGAAAGATACTGCCTCAATATATAAGGTGGGAGTGATAGAGGAAGATACCCAGCCATGCCAACACATGCATCCATGTATTTACTGTACCCACACACACCCCATTCACACATACATACATACATACATACATGCAAAAAAATAAGATAATTATCTGTGATCAACCTGAATGTTTATATAGGAGAGTCTTCTACAAATAGAAATTCGCTGTTGCAGGGCTCGTGAGCACTTCTTGCTCTTGGAGAGGACCCGGGTTCAATTCCCAGCACCCACATGGCAGCTAACAACCATCTGTAACTCCAGTTCCAGGGAATCTGAAGCCCTCTTCTGACCTCTACAGGCTTATTTATTATTTTTATGTGTATGAGTTTATTGCCTGCATGTATGTAAGAGCACCTGTGATGTCCAGTGCCCGAAGAGGTCTGAAGAAGGTGTCAGAGTTATGGATGATTGTTAGCTACCATGTAGGTGCCAGAACTGTGCCCTCTTCTACAAGAGCAGCCCATGCTCTTAACCACTGAGCCATCTCTCCAGCCCCCTAAAATTTTTTAAATTATTACTGTGTGATATAGGCTGGAGGATAACTTTGTGGAGTTTATTGTTTCCTTTCTCCTTTACACGGGTTCTAGGTACTGAACTCAGGTCATGAGGCTTTCACAGCAAATGCTTATACCCACTGAGCCATCACAAAGTTATTTTTATTGCTCTTTTTTTTTCTGACACAATTTTAATCTTTTCCCAATGATTGTTCAGTTTCTTGAAATAGCTATCTTGTCCTTCCCCTATCTTTTTGTCAGATTGAATACCCACAGACCTTTCATTGGTTGTCCATATGTGATAGTTTGTTCTCCCTCCTCTGGGTCTTATAGTTACCTTGTGAATTCATTGTGATACTTAAAAATAATCACAGTAAGCCCAGAGTGGTGGTAGATGCCTTTAATCCCAGCACTTGCAAGGCAGAGGCAGGCAGACCATTATGAGTTTGAGGCCAGTCAGAGCTATAGTGAGACCCCGTCTCAAAAAGCTGAAAAACAAAAAAATCCAGTCCTATAATACATAATGACCAACAGACCATATACACAGGTGATATTCTCATAAGATTACAATAAAGCTGAACGATTCCTTTATTATTTCATTCTGGTCTCACTGTACAGTCCAGGCTAGCCTGGAGCTCATTATGCAACCCAGGCTGGCCCCAAACTTTTGGCAATCCGTAAGCTTCAGTCTCCTGAGTACTGAGACTGGGAAGTGAGAGCAGGAAAAAGTCTTCTTAGTTTTTATTTTTTCTGTGTTTAGATACAAATATTTTACATTGTTACAATTGCTTATAGCATTCAGTATAGCTAATATATAGATTGTAGCCTAGGATTGTTTATACCATGTACCAAAGAATATTGAGCTAGCTGTATGTTTGTATGATGACAAAATTGCCCAGTGATGCATTTCAGAGAACATTTCCTCATTGTTATGCAATGCATGACTGTATTTGAGATATGTACTGAGTAATGTGGAGTACTGTCGGACTGCCTCCTTTGTTCTAGACACTAGTCATAGTGCAACCTCAATAAAGTGCTTGCTAGGCAAGCATGAAGAAATGAGTTCAGATCCCCAGCATCTATGTAAAAATGACAGAAACAGTATGTGCCTGTAATCCAAGTGCTGGGGAGGTAGAACAAGTCTGTCTACCTTAGGACTGGTGAGCTCCAGGTTCTAAGAATAAGAATAAGGCGGAGAACATTGTGGAAGATACAAGACCTCACCCTCCGGCCTCCATGTGCTCATGTATACATGTCCATACAAATGCAGCTGGATCATAACAACTCTTACTTTCAGGTACATTGCAGTTCAGGTATACCTGCAGTCAACAAGAATGCCTAGACTTTTTTTTTTTAGCTTATTCACTACCCTACTATACTTGTATCATGCTAGTACTTTCAATTATGAACTTGAATTTTTACTAAGCAAACTTCCATTCCACATGTCCAGTTACTTAAAATTATCTTTTAATACTAGCAGTTTTGTTTTATAAATTATAACTCCTATGCATCTTCTGTTTATGTAATATAAACCTTTCCTTCTTTGAACCCACTTCTAAGTTTTAGTAGTCATAGTACTGGTATTTAGAAATAGCTATGAAATGCTCTTTAGTTGAATTGCAAAGTTATGAGGTACAGAGCAGTTCTGTAATTTTGTTCTGTAGAAGTACTCATCTATTATTTTGTCTGACCAAGAGCCTTATTTAATGAGGTGAATACAATATTTTTTAATTTTAAAATTATGTTTTATTTATTTTGTGTGTGCACGCACATACCATCATCATGTTCATGTGGAGGTCAGTGTACAACTGACCTTCCAAGTGTCCTTCCACAGTATGGGTCCCAGAAATTGAACTCAGATCATAAGTCTTGGTGGTAAGCACCTTACCTGATGAGCCATCTTGCTGGTCTGAAAATAACTTTGTTTTTGAGACAGGGTCTCCCTATGTAGCCTAGGTTGGTGAGGTGATCCTTCTGCTTCAGTCTCCTGAGTGCAGGGATTACAATGAGCCACAATGTCTGGCTACCAACTCTAACTTCTAAGATGGCTTGCTTTCAAGTCACTGATTAACAAGGGCTAGAGAGATGGCTCAGCTGTAAGAGCACTGGCTGCTTGCTCTTGCAGAAGACCCAGGTTCAGTTCCTAGGTCCCACATGGCAGCTAACCATCCTAACTCCAGTTCCAGGGGAACTGACACTCTCTTCTGACCTCTGTAGGCATTGCATGACAGGGGTGCACTTACACACATGCAGGCAATACACTCACATAAACCATAATAAAACATTTTTTAAAAATTACTGATTAAGCCGGGTGGGGTGGCACATGCCTGTAGTCCCAGTACTTGGGAAGCAGAGGCAGGCGGATCTCTCAGTTCCAGGCCAGCCTGGTCTATATAGTGAGTTCCAGGCCAGCTGGGGCTACAGGGAGACCCTGTCTCAAAAAGAACAAAAAATTTAAAAAGTAAAAAAAATTACTGATTAACAAAAGTTCCTAGTGTGGATTAGTATATAACTAATTTTAAATCTAATTTTAATTTTTCATATTAACATTTTGTTATTCTTCACATCAGTGCTGGGAAACAAACCCAGGGTCCTGTGTGCTAGGCAGGTGCTTTGCTACTTAGCTGAGTTACACTTCCAGCCTTGCTTTATATTCATTTTCATGAAGGTATCTTAGGTTTTGTGGAAATTGGTTATGTACAGGTGCTATATAAGATGCAAAAATAGGCTGGGCATAATGGCACACATGCCTTTAATCCCAGCATTCAGGAAGCAGAGGGAGGTGATCTTGATGAGTTGAGGCCAAGCTCGTTTACACAGTGAGTTCCAGGTCAGTCAGGGTTAGACACTGAGACCTTGTGTCAAAACCACCACCACCCACACACCCACATAATGTAAAAAATAGATAACTTGGTTCAGGGAAATTGTTGATTTTAGGCAATAATATCACTTTGCAGTTTTTTAAGATTAAAAATACTAGATTTGTTTCAGCAGTAGTAAAAAGCACTAAACTTGCAAAGATTTCTAGGATGTAAATAAAATGGTGCATATACATATAGTGTTGAAAAGGCCTAGAAACCACATTTTTAGATTTTTTAGAGACAGAGTCTTAGAGCCCAGGCTGTATAGCTGAGGATGTCCCTGACCTCCCTATCTTCCTGCCTCCAACATTACTAAGATTAGAGGTGTGTGTCACCATGCCTGGCTCTTAAGTTAAGACATAATTTGCCACTTAATACTTTTAGGCTCTGACAGATACTATATTGGAATTTTTTTAAAATTTTTATTTAAGTATTTTGTCTGTGTGTATGTAAATGCAACCCAAACATACAATTCCCTCAGAACCAGAAGAGGATGTGAGTACCCTGGAACTGGAGTTAGGGCAAGTTGTTAGCTGCCTTGTGGGTACTGGGAACTGAATCCAGGTCCTCTTCAAGAGTAGCCAGCACTCTCAACTGCTAAGCCATCTCTCCAGCTCCTGAACTTTTTCTTAAGTAGTAAGCAAAAAGATTTTTTATGCAGATGTACTAATTTCTGACTCAGGCATTGCTCATTATTTTTATTTATGTATATGAGTGTAATACCTGCCTGTGTGTAAGTGTACAAGTGTTACTCAGTGCCGGAGGATGTCAGAAGAAGGCGTCAGATTCCCTGAACTGGAGTTACAGACGGTTAGCCAATAACCCAAGTTCTCTGTAAGAGCGGGCATTGCTCATTATAACATATAACTTAGTTGCTTATATATATAGTGATAGCTTGAAAGATTTTTAAAAAATTGATCTTAATTTTATGTGTATGAGTTATGACTGCATGTTTGTAAGTACACCCATGTTGTACAGTACCCACAAAAGAGGGCATCAGATTCCCTGGAGCTGCAGTTACAGATGGTTGTTAGCTACCATATGGGTACTGGAATTCGAACCCAGGTCCTCTGTAAGAACAGCTGTGCTCTTAACTGCTGAACCATCTCTCAAGCCCTTAGCTTGAAAGATCTTAAAAATGATCATACGGTATCATTTTACTGTTCCTTCAAAAAGAAATGAGCCTGGCACCTTTAATCTAACAGTCAGGAGGGACAGGCAGGAGGATCTCTGTGAATTCAAGGTCAGCTAGACTACATAGTGAGATCTTGCTTTTAAAAAAACAAAACAAAAGTCATCTTGTGACTCTAAAAATTAAAGTACATGTAAGTTTACTGGTAGCAAAAGCCTGTTGATTCCAGCACTGTGAAAACCGAGGCAGGAAGATAGAACAAGTTTAGTGCAGGCTACATGGCAAGCTCCTGTCTCATAAAACAGAAAACAAAATGAGAGAATATGAAAAGCCAGAAGAGATTGCTACAAATTTTAGCTGAAGAAATTTATATATTTTCAGAGCCGGGCATGGTGGAGCACACCTTTAGTCCCAGCACTCAGGAGGCAGAGGCAGGTGGATCTCTGTGAGTTCAAGACCAGCCTGGACAGCTCGGGCTACAGGGGGACCCTGTCTCAAAAAGAAGGAAAAAAAAAAAAAAAATCGTAGCAGAGAAAAGGTTAAGGGCTGGGCTGGGAGATGGCTCAGTGGACACACATGCATGCTGTGAAAGCAAGACCTGAGTTCAAATATTTGGCATGCACCTGAAAGGCTCTGTGTGCCTATTACCTCAGCATGGGGGCTGGGTAGGAGAACCCTAACAGATGGCCAGTGAGGCTACCTAGCCTAATCATCAAGCTTTATTTTTTTATTCTTTTTGAGACGGTCTCCCTGTAGCCCCAGCTGGCCTGGCCTGCCTGAATCTCAACAGGTTTGCCTGCCTCTTCCTCTGGAGTGCTGGAACTAAAGGCATGAACCACCACCACCACCACCACCACCACCCCCGCCCCTTAACTCTTAATCATCAAGCTTTAGAAAGTTAATTGATGGACTCTATAAGGAAGATACTGATGTTGCCCTCTGACCTCTGCACAAATATGCACCCCCCCCCATCGAAGCCAAGGAATATGGATGGGGGGTGGGGGGAACAGCATGTAAGGGAAGTGCTGAGCTGGGCTCTAGCATCAAACATCAGACAAAGGCCATTAAGTAAGCAGTTACCTAGAATAGTTTACAGATGAAAAAAGACAGGTTCTTTTGCCTCTGCACTGCCTGTCCTCATAATTCCTCCTTTGGGACCTGTTATTTTCTTCTGTGGCTACAAAAGTTTCTTAGTCTGGAACATTTATTTTTTTATATTTTTGAGTATTTGTTTTGTTTTGTTTTTTTGATGCATTTGGGTACATGCCACGTCAGATTACTGGCTAGTGTCAGTTCTCTCCTTCCACCATGTGGGTTCCTGGAAATTGAACAGGTCACCAGACTTGGCAGCAAGAGCCTTTATTCAATGAGCCATTAAGCCTGCCCTCAAATTCAACTTTAGGAAGAGAGAATCTTGGTATTGATTCATAATTTTAATTAACAGTCTTGGTTCTTCTTGTCAAGGGTTAAGTAAAAATTTACATACCTTAGCTGGGCATGGTGGCTCATGCCTTTAATCCCAGGAGGCAAACAGGTCTGTGAGACTGAGGACAGCCTGGTCTACATAGGGAGTTCCAGGCCAGCTGGGGTTACAGGGTGACCTGTCTCAAAAAAAACACCCCCTCCAAACAAAAACAGGAACAAAAATACCCTTACAAATGTTAATCATTATCACTATAACTTGCTTTTCTTTCCAGGAGTGGACGTTTCTGTTGTGAGCCAGCTGGAGGTCTCACCTCTTTGACTGAACCACCCAAAGGACCTGGTTTTGGTGTGCAAGCAGGCCTCTAATTTATATTCAATTGTAAAGATACCACTGGAAAAATAAAATATGAATCTCCTATCTACATAAACTTTGTTTATTCCCATCTGTACATGTTGGTAGTAATCTAGCAGGCAGCTGTTCAGTGTTATATCAAAATAACAGAGCCCAGTGCTAGTTGAACTAGGAAGACTTGATTATAGTTGAGTTACTCTAGTGCCACCCATAATTTAACCTGCCAGATCATTCATATATACTGGATAGTGGAAGTTCTGCCAAATTTTGAAATATATTTTGCTTTCCCATCTCTAGCCACAACACAAATTTACGTTAACACTGTCTTTCTATATAAGCTTTACTTATGTC
>NW_008339923.1:7906898-7916602 GCF_000622305.1 Nannospalax galili
CATGCTTTTTATAGGGAGGTTTCACAAAAGCCCGCGTGTGCCAAGCATCTTTTAAACTGATTGGATGCTCTCATGCTCTGAGTACAGGGAAGGTGGTTCTTATTGGTGGGGGCTGCCTTCAGGGCATTGGAATGTGCTGTTACCAGTGGGACCAGGAGTTTCTGTTTTAGACTTATAAGGATTTTAACTTGCCCAGGCTTGTTTAATCTATAGCTTTCTGGGAAGGAAAGTGACAACATGTCTGAGCATGCCCGGGCTTGCCTAGTCATAGCCCACAGTTTAGGGCTAGGGACATTTACAGTTTTAAAGACTAGAGGCATGAGAGTGGAAAAAGGCAGTTTTTGAATCCAAGGCCAGCACAACTTGGGCCCCTTATTCCCCTCTTGAGTTATGGCATGGGTTAAATCTTTAAAACCATAGCAAGCAATTGTACAGAAGCAGAGTAAGCAGTTAGATGGCACAATCAGGGTTGTGGGACCATTTCTATATCATCCCGTGCATCTGGTCTTTGGCTTAACTGGGAGTATTGGGTGTGCAGAACCATCAGTTGGATAGTTTGCAATTTTTCTTGAATAAACTTGAGCAGGGCATTTAAGATACAACGGCCACAAGTAAGTAAGAGCAAAAGTATTATTAGTGGGCCCATCACAGCTGAGAGTAGGGTGGTCAACCAGGGGGATCCGTTAAAAAGTGATTCATACCAAGACTTGAGTTTTTTCTCTAATTTTCTATCCTGAAATCGTTTTTTAGTAGGGCCATAGATTTTTTAACCACCCCGAAGTGATTAACATAAAAACAACATTCTTCTCTTAAGGCAGAACATAGGCTTCCCTGCTGTAGAAAGAGCAAGTCTGATCCCCTCTGGTTTTGAAGCACTACCTCTGTGACGGAGGAGAGGGACTCTTGTGAGAAACGGATTTTTCTAATTCGTGCAAATCTGCATCTATAGCCATCCGAAGGCTGTTGTAGTTTTGGTCCTGAATACTAGGGCACTTGCACCCATCCCGATGGCTCCCCCTATTCCGACTGTTAGGAGGGAGGAAATGAGGATCGCCGTAGCGATTTCTCTTTTTGGCCTAACCCTGCTTTTAGGGACTCCGTGAGGGCCATCATTTCATCATCTGAGTGATAGGAAATCTGAGGGAGCAGTTGAACCAGAACACAGAATCCCTTAGTTTGGTTTAAAACCTGCAAGTGGACACAGGGAGTGAGGCTGGTAGAGCATGCCCACCAAGTATTATTTGGGGGGACCAAATACCCTGTGTGATTCTTGGGCCTGTAGGTGGTGTTACACAGATGGCGGTGGGTTTCGGGTACTTGTCCTATGTATAACCCGTTTCCTGAAACTGACTGTATAGAGAGGTTCTTAGCTGGGTTCCATCTACAATCTGAAAGGTTAGAAAAGCCTGAGGAATTCCACATGGTTGCTATGCCTTCGTAGAAGGGTGGTCTGGCATTTAAGCATAGCCAACAGGATTCAGTTGCCTGGGGATTTGAGGCATTTAGGACTGAGAAGGAAGCCTTTATGATCTCGAGGGGACCCTTGGGCACTGTTGCCGGGTTGTTATGCTGCTCTGGGGTCACAGGGGAGCTGATGGTTCTTTTATTAGCCATCCCTGAATGTTGAGTCGGAGGCGGTGGTGCCAGCACCCGGTTTGGCCCGACTTGTCTAGGGGAATCCACCGGGGAGGATGTCAACTGGACCGTGAACACAGCCCCCGGGGTCTATCCATCCTATCCGGGTCTTACTGTATAAACGAACCCCCCACTGTAATCCTGTTTTCCAGGAAATAGAGGTGTTTTTGCCCTCCTGAGTGAAGGCGAGTCTAACTGGGTTGCAATGGCCCTCAACTGTCCCATCCGCCTGTCTATGCTTTTGGCAGGTTGGACTTTTTCCTGGTACACGACTGAGAGTTATAAAGTCACCTTGATTGGGGGCCGACCACCGGATATGCCCAGTCGACACGACCACGATTTACAGAAGAAATGTTCTCCCCCCCCCAAGGTGACCCTTGTGTTCTGGTTTTGGTTCCTACCGGGACAGACATAAAAGTGGTGGTTTTGGATGTACGCATCATCCCATGTCAGCCGAAGCAGAATTGCGAGGTTGAAGGTCAAGTCAGGATATACCAGGTGTTTAGAGGAGCCATCTTGGTGGTGAAGTTCAGGATCTCCAAGTTAGCTGTGTCGATGATCTCCCATTTTAGGAGATGGGGTTGGTGGGGGTTTCCTGTTAGTGGGGAAAGGAAAAGGAAGGGGAAGAGAAGGAGCAAGGAGAAGAAACTCAAGACTCGGCTGTCAGTTTCAACCTGAGTGGATTGTCCAGTAACCAGGTCACTCTCCATCTCTTGTCCGGGTTGCTTGAGCGGCTGCTGGGCACAGGTTTTAGATGAGAATGATGTATCCAAGTCTTGATGCCATCCACCTTAGCAGCCGTGGGGGTGACGAGTATCAAGGTGTGTGGCCCCTTCCAGCAAGGTCCTAGGGTCTCTTTTTGGTGCCTGTTTACCCAGACCAGGTCTCCGGGCTTAAACCCGTATGGCTGGATAAGGAGTAAATCATACATGTGTCTCAACAAGGGGAAGATGCTGGTTTGTGCCGTCTGTAGCACCTGGATAGACCTAAGAAACTGAAATTCAGACATATTGTTTATGACATCAGAAGGTAGCTTAGGGAGTAATGGGGGAGGTCCCCCATACATGATTTCATAAGGGGTTAAACCATACATGTAGAGGCTGTTCCTAACCTGATATAGAGCAAAAGGAGGCCCACCCAGTCTTTGCCAGTTTCCAAGGTTAATTTAGTCAAGGTCTCTTTAAGAGTCTAATTCATTCTTTCTACCTGTCCTGAGCTCTGGGGATAAGCACAATGAAGTTTCCAATTTGTCCCCAATGATTTCAATAGCCCCTGGGTTACCTCAGAAATGAATGCAGGTCCATTGCCTGATCCTATAACTGAAGGCAAGCCATACCTGGGGACAAGTTTGTCCAAAATCTTGACTACTGTAGAGGCTGTTTCCCCTCTCGTGGGGAAGGCTTCTGTCCATCCTGAAAAAGTATCTACAAACACTAGGAGATACCGATAACCAAACCTGCCCGGTTTTACCTCTGTGAAGTCTACTTCCCAATGAACTCCAGGCAAAGTCCCTCTTTCTCTCCTGCCCATGGGGCTGTCCATTTTGGGGGGAGTTAGTGGCTTGGCAGGAAATGCATTTAGCTAGACAGGCTTCTAGTAGAGGCTGTAGGTTGAAAATCTTGTATGGGACTAGTTCTTTCATTTTCTTTGTCCTAGATGGGTTCCACGGGAGTCCTTGGATCAGGGTAGTTGCCAATTCCTGAGGTAGGATTATCCGACCATCCGTGGTGTATCTCCATCTGTCCTTAATTGTTGTATGAGGCAAGGTGGCAAAATTATCATCATCCTCCTTTGAATAAGTGGGTAAGTCCGGCAAGGTGGGGGGGGGTGGTGGTAAGGCTATCATCAAGCTTACAGTCTGTAAGGCTGCCTCCTTGGCAGCCTGGTCTTCTCTCTGGTTTCCTTGAGCCTCTGGAGAATCCCCCTTCTGGTGTCCAGGGCAGTGGATAATAGCAAGCTTTGGGGGTAGCCAGAGGGCAAAGACTAAGGACAGGATCTCCTGTTTATTTTTGATAGTCTTTCCCTCTGCTCTAAGTAGGCCTCTCTCCTTGTAATTGGCCCTGTGGACATGAGCTGTGGCAAAGGTGTAGTGACTGTCCGTATAGATGTTAACAGTTCTGCCCTTTGCCAATTGTAAGGCCTTGGTTAAGGCAATCAGTTTGGCCTTTTGGGCTGAAGTGCCTGGTGGCAGGGCGGCAAGCCTGTATTGTCTCAGTCAAGGTGACTACTGCCGCCCCCGCATACCTGGTTCCTCCTCGGATGAAGCTGCTGCCGTCAGCGTAGAAGGTGTCATCTGAGTCCTTCCATGGCACATCTATCAAACCTGGTCTGATTCCATGAACTTGGTCCAGGATCTCAACACAATTGTGTATGACTTCCGTGTCCGGTTCTGGCAGCAGGGTAGCTGGGTAGAGCGACGTGCCAGGCAGGAACCTTATGCAGGGTGGGTTGAGGAGCAGTGCCTGGTAATGGGTCAACCTGGCATTAGTCACCCATCAGTCTGGTGGATTTTTGAGGACCCCTTCGATGGAATGAGGAGTGGTGATGGACAGGGGCTGCCCCAGTGTTAGCTTGTTGGCATCCTTAACCATTAATGCTGTGGCAGCTGTGATACAAAGGCATTTAGGCCATCCGGCTGCTACTGAGTCCAGTCTTTTGGACAGATAGGCCACTGGTCACTTCCAGGGCCCCAACTATTGAGTCAGGACCCCCCTTTCCAATGCCCAGCCTCACATCAACAAACAATTGGTAGGGCTTGTTAATATTGGGGAGAGCCAGTGCCAGGGCTTTCAGAAGAGCCTCTTTGATAGTCTGGAATGCTATGTCCTGTTGTTCAGTCCACTGGAAAGAACTCTCCTGCCCTCATATAATGGTCTGGCCATCTCTGCGAATCCAGGGATCCAGAGCCTACAGAAGCCAGCTGACCCCAAGAATTCCCAAAGCTGCCTCTGGGTTTTTGGGGTGGGGATGCCCAAGCTAATTTGTTTTCTGGCTTGAGAAAGCCAGCGTTGACCATCCCTTAAGACATATCCTAGGTATGTTACCTGTTCCATACATAGTTGGGCCTTCTTATCAGATACTTTGTATCTGAGTTGGTCTAGCATCTGTAACAAATCCCTGGTTACCTCTTCCCAAGTACCTTTGTCTGGGGCTGCTATCAGTAGATCATCCACATACTGGAGATTTATAGTAGGGTGGGAGGCCTCATCAAAGATAGCTGGAGAGTTTTTGACACCTTGTGGCAACCTAGTCCAGGTGAGCTGGCTGCTGAGCCCTTGGTCCGGATCATACCATTCAAAGGCAAAGAGTGACTGGCTGCTGGCTGCAAGTTTCAGGCTAAAAAAAGCATCTTTCAAGTCCAATACTGTATATATTTTAAAGTCTGGTCTCAGGGAGCTCAAGAGGGTGTGAGGGTTAGGCCCCGTAGGATGGATATCCTTCATCCTCCAGTTGACTTCCCTTAAATCCTGGACTGGCCAGTAATCCTCAGTCCCTGGCTTCTTAACGGGCAATAAAGGGGTATTCCATGGGGACCAACAAGGCACCAGAATTCTGTGCTCTAGGAGCCGGTTGATATGTTTTGTTATCCCTGCTTTTGCCTCCAGAGTCATGGGATATTGTTTTATCCTGATGGGTTGTGCTTCCACCTTCAGGGGTACAACCACTGGAGTCTCTGTTTAGCCAGTTCAGGTGGGTTGTTCTCCGTTCATACCCAGGATATCATCTTTTGGAGGTTCCTTAGGAGAGGAGGGGGTTCGGATATTGGTGGGGAGGAATACAGCCTATACTCTTCGTCTAGGTTTAAGCATAGAACATAAGCCTCGTGTTGAGAAGTATTTGTTATCTCCTTCCCCGTGAAGTGAATTTGAGCCTTAATTTTAGCTAATAGGTCTTGGCCCAATAGGGGGTAGGGACACTCAGGGACCACCATAAAGGAGTGGGTATCTTCTTGCTCCCTAAGTCTACTGTTCATTTTTTAGTCCAAGGGTGTTGAGCTGTCCCTGTAGCCCCCTGGACCCAGGTGAACTTGTTGGTTAGCTTCCCCATCGGTTTCTTTAGGACCAAATATTGTGCTCCTGCGTCTACCAAGAAGTCAACTGGTTGTCCCTCTACCTGTAAGGTTACCCAAGGCTTGTGGTGGAGGGTCTTCGAGCCCTGTCCTCCTCAGTCCTCCATTCCTGTCAATTCCAGGATCTTAGGGGCCGTTCCCTGCCTTTTGAGGAGGCATTCATTTTTCCAATTCCCCATCTCCTTACAATATGCACGTTGATCCTTTTTAAGGGGAAGTTTCTCCCTACTCCCCCAGAGAGGAGGGCGGCCCCGAGTCAATCGTGCTTGGAACCCAGTGTGTGGTGGCTTTCCCCTTTCAGCAAGGATTTTGGCGAGGCCCTTTGTTTGTCTTTCTTCTGGGGTGTCTCTATTGTTGTACGTTATTGGCTACTGCCACTAGCTCTGTCAAATTTTTGGCTCCGAATCCTTCTATGCGTTGGAGCTTTTTCTTGATGTCAGGGGCCGCCTGGTTAACAAAAGCCATGTTAATTGCCATTTGATTGGCTGGAAACTCTGGGTCCAAAGGAGTGTATGTCCTGTAGGCCTCTAGGAGGCATTCTAAGAAAGCTCCTGGGGCTTCTCCTCTCTCCTGTATCACCTGACTGACCTTAGACAAATTTGTGGGGCGCCTTGTGGTGGCCCGGAGATCTTCCATTAGAACCTGGCGATAGACCTTCAGGTGTTCCCTACCTTCAGCCGTGTTGTATTCTCATCCTCTCGTAGGCTAAGGGGAAAGGATGTGGCTATCACATCCTCATTGTCAGTGGGCCACCCGTCTTCCCCCAGGACCAACGGCATTCCCGTCGGATCCGGTCTCTCTCCTCGGTAGTGAAGAGGACCTGTAAAAGCTGTTGACAATCATCCCAAGTAGGTTGGTGGGTGAAAAGGACTGTGAGGAGGCTGATTAGGGCCTGTGGTTTCTCTGTGAAGAAGGGGGTTTGTAGCTTCCAATTATAAAGATCACTTGTGGAAAAGGGGAAGTAAGCTAACGGGGCAACTCCGTCAGTGTCGGGGGGCCTAATCTCCCTCAGCACCAGGGCTCGGGCAACCCTTTCCCCCCGAGATAGGGTGTGCAGTGGGCTTGGGCCAGGAGGGAGGAAGGGGGAGAGTCCTCCGGCCCTTCCTCCAGGGGAGTTGGTGGGGCACATGGTTCCTCTGGATGTTGGCCCCCCCAAGGTGCCGTCAAGGTGTATGGGGGTGGAAAGAGAACCTCTTCCTCCGGGGCTGATGGAGGAAGGACCGGAGGTCTTGAAGGGTCCCTGGGCCCCTTTTCCTTCAGGGGGAGGAGGGTGGCTGTGCGTTCGAGCCTGGGGGTAGAGGATGGGGTTTCAGCCATTCTGGAGGGTCTGTGACCAGATAACGCCATCCTAGGATATAAGAAATTTGGTCCAGGTGCCCAGGGGACCCAAAGACGACTTCATGAACCCTATAAATGAGAGACAAGTCAAAAGAGCCCTCTCAAGGCCAGCCAACCTTAAAGGAAGGCCATTCGAGGGAGCAGAAAGTCCTCAGGCGGCTGGGCTTAATGTGCAGTGCAGACATCGTAGAGGCTGCCTTCCTGAAATGTGAAAAATGGTCAAGACTAAGAGGCTCAGAAGAAACCTGTTGACCCATCTTGGGGTAGACCTCAAAGAAAGAATAGGAAAAGAGAAGGCACTAAGACCCAGAGGAACAGGAGAAGCGCACGATGGTGAAAACAAAACTGCAAGAAAGAGGCGGAGAGGATTGAAGAAGGAAGCGCTCCACCGTCAGGCAAAAAGATTTCGCAGCACATGGAGTCAGGTGCCTGGCCAAAAGGTGCCAGGCCAGAATACCCCTCGTACTCCTCTGGCTCCAGGACCAATAGCACTTCCGCCTGATCTCCAGTGAGCCCCAAATTGTCTGGACACCAAAAACAGAGACCAGAAAAATTTACCGAAGCTGGTGGCAGACAAGCACTCATCCCAGAAAAGGGGTCCCCAATAGTCCTGAATCCCAGATGAGTCCCCAAAATGTTGGGTCGGAGAATAATTGGAGACCATTCACCAATGTTTTGAATTCAGTAGAATTTATTAAAGAACATCCAATTCTTAAACAAGTAGTCGCGTGCAGACCTCAAAATGCCAAAATGGAGTCTGCCTCGTTTCAGGCTGGAGCACTGGCCCTCAGTATCAGTAAGGAAGAATTACAGCATTCGCCCACCAAGCTGAACTGAGAGGCCCGAAACACAGTTGGGCATGCTTTTTATAGGGAGGTTTCACAAAAGCCTGGGTGTGCCAAGCATAATTTTAAACCGATTGGATGCTCTCATGCTCTGAGTACAGGGAAGGTGGTTCTTATTGGTGGGGGCTGCCTTCAGGACATTGGAATGTGCTGTTACCAGTGGGACCAGGAGTTTCTGTTTTAGCCTTATAAGGATTTTACTTGCCCAGGCTTGTTTAATCTATAGCTTTCTGGGAAGGAAAGTGACAACATGTCTGAGCATGCCCGGGCTTGCCTAGTCATAGCCCACAGTTTAGGGCTAGGGACATTTACAGTTTTTAAGACTAGAGGCATGAGAGTGGAAAAAGGCAGTTTTTGAATCCAAGGCCAGCACAACTTGGGCCCTTCATTTTTCATCTAGTAATTTTTGGGGACACAGCTTTCCTTGTCAAGTCTAAGTGTGACATCAAAAATTCCAATTTATTAGTAATGGAAAATACAATTTGCTTTTTGAGAATGGGTGTCACTACGTAATACAGGCTGGTCTTGAACTCTTCTTGTCTTTGCCTTCCAAATGCTAGGATAAAGCATGCGCCACCACGCTGGGCAAAAAGGGCAATCTTAAACTTCTACTCATGAGGGTACAAATGGATACAGCAGTTTAGAGGCCACAGTTAGCTACAAGGGAGAAGACGGTTTCCTGCGGAATATTTAACTGACGTGGTTAAGGCACACACTTGCAGATAAACCACTCTAGATAAACAGTGCTCAGAAGGAAGAGTACAAGCTGTTACCCAGCCGGTGAAATTTCCTCACACCCCCTTTGAGACGCCATATCACAGGTGGAAAATTTCACTGGTCTGTTTAAAAGGTCACAGGACCCTGAGGCTAGGACAGGGCGCAGACACCGCTTCAACTTTAGCAAGTGCACTCTGTGGTGCACAGGGTACCACGCCGAGGTTTGGAGCTGTGCTAGCCGCGCCCGTGCAGGGCGGCCCAGAACTACCCAGACCCACCCCACCCTGCTGGGGCCCGGGTTTCAGCTGTTTGCCCAGTTCCAGATCTTCCACCCACTCCCTGCAAAATTTTGAGTGTCCAGCGCCAAGCCCCTTCGCCAACGCCGCCATTTTCAGGTTCCCAATCACAGCCGCAGCAATGCTGGCCGCAAGACGGTAGCTGCAGACCCCATGCCCGACCGCGCGGCAGTCCTCCGCTTCCCCTACCTCGCCAGCCGCGGGCCCAGGACTTCCGGCCGGGGCCCCCACCGAGCGCTACGCTGCTCTCTGCTGGGCTCCCCACGTCCCGCCTCCGCGACACGGCCGCTAGCTCAGCTCTCGGGAGAGTCACGGGAGGGGCGAGCGCCGGGGGCGGAGCACGGCGGTCACGCCGCCCGTCCCGTGCCTGCGGGAGTCACGTGTCCGGCGAGGTCACGTGTCCACGCCGCAGCCAATCACCGAGAACGCTGTCCGGGAGCAAGGAGGCTGTGGTGAGAGACCGACCGAGACCGGAGATGTTTTCCAGCCTGGCCCCGGGGACAGTAGGGGCTGGTGCAGCGGTGACGGAGACGCTGACCACGGCGGCCGCTCGGAGGCACTGGTTCCGGGGCTGAACCTCCTGGGTCTGCCGCGCCTCGGATCCGTGCGGGCGAGGGGGGCGTGGCGACCGCAGGGGAGGAAGGAGGGCGCGGTTTCGAGTGTGTCCGGGACGCCTGGGAGGAGACCCCCCTCAGTCCTGAGCGGCTCGCGTCTCCTCCCTACAACCAGGTAGGGCTTGCGCCTGTCCGCCCACCCCGCCCCGCCTGCCACGCGCCGGCCTGACGGTGACAGGCCGTCCGCGGC
>NW_008339923.1:7916728-8013909 GCF_000622305.1 Nannospalax galili
CGGGCGGGCGCCGCCTGCGCACCGGGACGGACCGCAGCGCGGGGGCGCGCCCTGCCCTGCCTTCGCGCGCTCCCGGTGCCCGCCGCGCTGTCTGCGCGGACGCCACCGGAGTCTCAGTGTGGGCCGGGACGTTCGCGGCCCGGCAGTCCCGGGAGAGGTGTGTGGAAGAGAAAGAACTGGGGCTCACGAAGCCTAGCGAGTAAGGAATACAGGCGTCCCAATGTCAGTAGACCTGCCCTGACCGCAGTGGGCGGCCCTGCCTTCGCGCGCTCCCGGTGCCCGCCGCGCTGTCTGCGCGGACGCCACCGGAGTCTCAGTGTGGGCCGGGACGTTCGCGGCCCGGCAGTCCCGGGAGAGGTGTGTGGAAGAGAAAGAACTGGGGCTCACGAAGCCTAGCGAGTAAGGAATACAGGCGTCCCAATGTCAGTAGACCTGCCCTGACCGCAGTGGGCGAGCAGAGCCGGTTCGAATGATGTAGAGACCCTCTGAGCACGTTGGAATCTTTGATCTGATTTGGAGAGTAGTGTGGGATGACGCATCCTTGGGGATCCAAAGCGTTGAATAAACGGTTGTACAAAGAGGATGTAGAAGCCCAGCTGACAGCTGTTTTAATCATCACAGCGAAACTGTTTTAGGACGGGAAGTTAACAGCATTGCACTAGTTGAAATCATAGGAAACATTTGAAGTAGCGTGCTTGTAAGGATTGTGATTTCCCCTGGACACCCCTTGAACTGGGGTGAAGTGTGTTGTATGTAAATCCAGCGCTCTGTGACGCTTTGGGATTATCTCTAATTCTCTAGTTGAAATGAACCTGCATTCTCTCTCGAGGTCCTTCTTACTGTCACCTGTAAAGGAAGAGGAACTGGTAAAATAGCTGTGTTTGAGTGTAAGTTATCTGTTCATTGAAACCATATGTCCAAATAGGCCGTTAAAAATCTTGGTTACTGATCTTTTCAATTTCTTCAATCCTTACACAAAGGCTTTGCTGGAGATTAGCTCAGAACTGGCAAGACGTGCTCTTTTGGTGCCAAGTGGCTTAAAAGCAAAATAAGATCATGCCGACTATGTGAGATGAAGGCATAATATTAAACTTTAAAATTTTTCAGTATAATGTTTCATATTTTTATTACTTATTTACTGAGAGGGAGGGCGCTCGTGAAATAGTGCGCCTGTGGAGGTCAGAGGGCTTGCTTGCCAGAGTCGGTTCAATCCGTCCTGTCGGTCCCCAGGATCCAACGCAAGTCCTTGGACTTGGTTTGGTGGCAGGCACCTTTTCCCTGAGCCATCTTGACCGCCTTATATTAAAACTTCTTAAGAAGGCATTCATTTGGGTTCAAAGCAAAAATATCCAAAGGTTTCAAATGCTTCTCCCAGAGATTGTAGCTACAAGGAGAAAGGTTCTACTATTTAAGAATCTTTTGTAGTTGATAGAGCGTGAATTGCATTTCTAATGCTCTACAAAACAGTTTGACTCAAGTCAAACTTAACTATTTAATGTGTGTGATCTGTTGCAGAGACTGGCAGAGTTTTCTGGAAGGAAAACCAGAGGGCTTAGTGTATTTATGGAAGGAAAAATTCAAGTAGAATGCCTTTCTCAGTTTCTTTTAGTTGTTAAAATAGGTTTATGAACTAAGTGGAGCTGAAAAAGTGGTAACTTCTGGGTGTGTATTTCATGAAGTATATTTGAGGAGTTAAGAGCTCAGCTGAAAATGGGTTTTCAGCTCTTGGTTTTGGTTCTGCCTCCCAAGTGCGGGGATCAAAGGTGTGCACCACCACACCCAGCTGCTTTGGTTTTTCACCAGGAAAAAAATAATTGTTGAACTTTATTTGGAGACAATCCGATCAGTGGCGTAAATTAGAAAGGATGATGCTTTTATCAAGATTGCAGTGTTGCTGGAGGTGTAGCTCAGTTGATACAGTGCTTACTTACCAGACAAGAAGCCTTGAATTTCACCCCCAGCATTACATGAACCAGGTGTCCTGGCCTATAGTGCCTGTACTCCTAGCACTTGGGTGATGGAGGCAGGATCAGAGAAATTCAAAATGGGGTTAGGGAATTAGTTCAGTGGGTGAATTGCAAACATGCAGACCAGAGTTCAGATTCCCCAGCAACCCTGTGAAAAGCTGGAAGATGTGGCATACACCTGTAATCCCAGCACAGGGAGGCAGAGATAGGAAGATCCTGGGGGCAGGTTCAGCAATAGACCCTGCCTCAAAAAATAAGATGGAGAGCAACTGAGGAAAAGACACTAGATGTTGACCTGTGGCTGCCATACACATGCACCTGCATACATGTGTACGTGCACACAAACATGTTAACCTGCCCCCCCCCAAAAAAATAAATTTTAAGATCATCCCTGGCTACATAGTAAGTTGTAGGCCAGCCTGGAAAAAAAGAGGAAAAAAAAAAGATTTCAATGTTAATTCTTCTCAAACACCCTCCCCTCACATAGACGTTGTTGGAAAATGTGACTGAAAGACTCTGAAGTTAGTGGGAGAAATAGTAGTCAATTGAGGCATTTTGAAAAAGAATTTTTACTTTAAAAAGTATGAATTTCCCAATTTCTCTATTAAAAATGTTTTTTTTTAAGACAAGATCTTTCTTATAGCCCAGTTTAGCTTCATAAATTCACTATGTAGTTGAGGATGACCTTGAAATTTTCTTTTCTCTTTCAACTGAGTTACATCCCCAGCCCGTTTTTAAAAAAGATTTATTTTTATTTTTAATTATGTTTCTTTGTGTGTCTGTGTATCTGTGTGCGAGTACATGAGCATGAGTGCGGGTGCTCCCACAAGCCAGCGACATGGTATCCCTTTGGAGCTACAGTTAACAGACAACCGGTTTTGGGCCACTTGACATGGGTGCTGGGAACTGAACTTCTGCCTTCTGGAAGAGCTCTTTACCATGCCTTCAGCCACCCCATCCCACCTCACCTGCCTTTTTTTTTTTTAATGTTTTGAGATTGGGTCTTGCTAAATTGACCAGACAGGCCTTGTACTTTCTGTCCTTCCTGTCTCAGCCTTCCAAATAGCTCAGATTATAGGCCTGCTCTGACAGACCAAGTGTCTTAAGTTGTTAACATTAATATCAGTTTAAAAAGAGACTGGTTAGTGAGATTAGTCATTTCCATCATAGTCCGGAAGAGGTTTAAACTACTTAATGATATTGAAATAGCATCTATTAGATAAGCATGAACAGTTTCCCTAGTAATTGGAGTAGGTTGTTTCAGCCAACTATTGACCGTACTTTCTGATTTGGAATTTATTGCTAACAACATGTAATTGTATGCCTGTGCCATGTACAGGGCACACTTGGAGATTTTGTCTTCAAACTAAGAGACCTCATAATTTCTAATCCATCTCCCTCATTTTTCAGATGAGAAAGTGAAAGTTTGGTTAAAGCCTCTAGTTTGTAATTTGGCCTAAAAATTTCTTGCTGTAAGATGCTAAATTGCTCTTTCTTTAGGAGTAGCTTTATGGAGCAATGGAAAAAACATTGAACTATAACTGAGAAGGAGGGCCATTTAAGTTGTCACTTCCTAACTGTTTTTGGTTTTGTTTTTTTGTGCTTTTTAACAAATCACATTAACATTCAGAGCCTTGTATTGTTAAGCTACAAAAAATAATTTCCTGGGACTGTAGCTCAGTGGTAGTATGTGTGAGGCCCTGCATTCAGTCCTCAGTACCAACACTTTAAAAAATAGATAAAATAACTTCCAGCATAATTTGCAGGGTTATTGGATGAACAAATGATAATGCTATGTAGAAAGCACATTGTATGCTGTAAACTTTTATACAGATGAAATGTGATGATACTTTTTAAAAATTTTGTCGCCGGGCGTGGTGGTGCATGCCTTTAATCCCAGTACTCAGGAGGCAGAAGCAGGCAGATCTCTGTGAGTTTGAGGCCAGCCTGGTCTCCATGATGAATCCAGGACAGCTGGGGCTACAGGGAGACCCTGTCTCAAAAAGACCAAAAAAATTTTTTTTGTATTGCATTTATTCATTTATTTCTGTGTAAGTGTGAGGCTGTGCACTTGTGGTCAGAGGACAACTTGTAGTAGTCAGGCTTTTCCTCTCACCATGTACAGCCCAGAAATTGAACTCAGTTCATCAGGCTTGGCAGTAAGAGCCTTTACCCACTGAACCATCTCACTGGTCCTGATGATCCTATTTTTAAAGAAAATATAATTTTTAAAAGTGTAACAAAGTGTTTAGGTCTCTAGGTTTTTGCTTAACCCTGGCTTTATTATTTTCTGCACCTGCTATGTACAGATTATAACTCCTTGTAGATACAGTGCTTTCTGATCTCCATTTAGTTCTAATCTTAGTAAAGCAGCTTATGAACACTTTAAATATTGCTTTAACCCCCTGATTTCTGTGTGAGAATATAAAGTTGCTTCATTCAGTTTTCCAAAACCTTGTTGTTATACACTCATGCATGCAGACTGTTTCCTTAGCAGACAATAGCTTTATAAAAGCAATAGTGAAAGTATCATAGTATTGATGTTAATTTGGCTCTTGATAGTTTCCATATATGGCAATAGCAGGAAATGATTTCCTTTATAAACTGAGTTGAATAAATAGTTCATGTTTGGGTCACCTCTTGAGTCGAAAATACGCAGAAGTGCTGGGTGTAGTGTAATCCCAGTGCCTGGGAGCCTGTTAGGAGGATCACCCCAAAATCTAAACCAACCTGGGTTACAGAGTGACTTTGAGGTCATCTTGGGCTAGAGTGAGATGCTGATTAAAAAATGTAGAAATTTTTTTAAATATTTTATTTTTATGTGTATGAGTGTATTGCCTGCAAGTGTGCGCAAGTTGTGCAGTGCTTGTGGAGGTCAGAAGGCATTGGATCCCCTGGAACTGGAGTTATGAACAGTTGTGAGGCATTATATGGGTGCTGGGATTCGAACCTGGGTCCTCTGCAAGAGCAGTCAGTGCTCTTAACCACTGAGCCATTCCTCCAGCCCCAAGATGTAGAATTTTTTAAAAATTTGTATTTGTAGCCGGGCATGATGGCATACGCCTGTAGTCCCAGCACTTGGGAGGCAGAAGCAGGTGGATCTGTGTGACTTCAAGGCCAACCTGGTCTACATAGTGAGCTCCAGGCCAGCTGGTGCTACAGGGAGACCCAGTTTCAAAAAGACCAAAAAAATAAATAAATAAATAAATAAAAAATAAATAAAATAAATAAATTTGTATTTGTTTTTCATGTAGAGTTTAAAAAACTTCTGGTGCTTTCATTTGATGTTGAAAATCAATGAATTAGTGTTAGAGTATTGCCTAAATTACCAGAGTATTTAGAACTTTAGGTGTGAAAAGTATTGATAATCACAGGTGAAATTTATGGAATGCTTAATGTGAGTCTGTGTTCAGAGTTTTAAGTGAAACATTTCAAATTTTCTTAACCCTGTAAAACAGATATTGTTCTAACATGGCAAATTAAAACGAAGCTGTGAATAGTTATGTGTCTCTTGACCATTTCTTTGTGCTCTGCCTTTAATTAAGATTGACTAGCTAATTTTGAAGTGTTTCAAGGCAATGTTAAATTTTGAACTTCATGAAAAAGTGCTTGAAGACCAGCTGTTTTACCTTCTTCTGGGTGGTCAGAAAAGAAAAAGAAATATCTTACAATAATCCTAGAAAATAAGCCAATAACTTTTTTGTGAAATGCATATGTGGTTTTTGTTTTCACTCTCAGTGCTGGGGATGGCATCAGGGACTGGAACATAGTGGTCAAGCACACTCTTTCCTGAGTTATATCCCCTCAGATGAGAAGCAAATTATTCCTCTGAGCAACAAAAGGACTGCAGTTGTTAATGTTACAGAGCTTGATACTGATGTCATTCCAAAGAGATACACTGCAGGGTCCTCCAAGGTGGCTCCATGTTAAGTGCTTGCCACCAAACCTGATGGCCTGAGTTGGAGCCCTGGAACCCACATAGTAGAAGAAGAAAACTGACTCAAGTTAACTTTTGACCACATACATGCTATGGCAGATATATATCCCTCTCCCCAAATGAATACATATAACCAAATAATGCTAAAAAAGAGAGAGATACTATAATCACAGCAACTAAAGAGAAAAAGACAGCAAACTGCACTCATGTAGAATTCTAAAAATTTTTATTTTTTAAAATACTTTATTATTTTTTATTTTATTTGTGTGAGTCTATTGCCTGCATGTATGTAAGTACACCGTGTTGTACAGTGCCAGCGGAGATCAGCAGAGATTGTTGGATCCCCTGGAACTGCAGTTACAGATGGTGGTTAGCCACCATGTGGGTGCTGGGAATCAAACCCCGGTCCTTTGCAATAGCACCCAGTGCTCTTAACCATTGAGTCATCTCTCCAGCCCCCTTATTTTTATTTTTTATGTGTATGAGTATTCCCTGCATGTGTATAAGTACTGTGTCATGCAATCCCTATGGAGGTCAGAAGAGCATTGGAGCCCCCATAACTGGAGTTAGGGACAGTTGTTATGCTGGGAACTGAGTTGAGGTCCTCTGCAAGAGCAGCCACTGCCCTTAACTGCTGAGCCATCTCTCCAGCTCTCTCATACAGCATTTTTATAATGGTCCAGATCCAGCAATGAAAGCTTTGAATTTGTCCAGGTTAGAAAATAGCATCCAAGAGTCAGTTTTCTTTTCTTTCTTTTATGCTTTATTTATCATTTTTATTTTTTTATGTGTATGCATGTATTGCCTACATGTAGGTAAGTGCACCCATGTCGTGCAGTGCCCACAGAGGACAGAAGAGGCTGTTGGATCCCCTGGAACTGGAGTTATGGACAGTCGTTAGCTGCCATGTGGGTCCTGGGATTTGAACCTAGGTCTTCTGCAAGAACAACCAGCGTTCTTAACTGCTGAGCCATCTCTCCAGCCCTTTTTCTTTTTTTTAAGATTTAGTTTTTTAATTTTATGTGTATGAATGTTCTGCTTTCATGTATGTAAGTGCACCATGTGTGCAATGCTTGTGGAAGCCAGAAGAGGACATTGGATCCCTTGGAAATGGAGTTAAGGACAGTTGTTAGCTTCCATGTGGGTGCTAGGACCTGAACTTGGGTCCTCTGCAAGAGTAGCCAGTACTTTTTTTTTTTAATTTTTTACTGAATTTTTGTGAATTTCATATTAGATTTTGATTGTGTTTAGATCCCCTCCAGTATTCACACCCCCTTTGCTCCCCACTCAATTTCATGTACTTTATTTCTATATATTAAGGCCTATAGAGTCAAATTTGTGTCTCCAAATGTCCTTCAATGTGGGTTCATCCACTGGAGGGTGGTTAACCTACCCTTAAACAAACCTGGCTCTCCTGCTCCCAGCAGCCATCAGTTGCCAATACTTTCTCAGGTAGGATTGGAGTTTCTTACCCACTTCCCTATGTCTGTGCTGGGATTTTGTCTGGCTTAAGCGCATGTGGGATTTGTGCGTGCTGTCGTCATTTCTGTGAGTTCATATGAGTAATGGCCTTACTATCTGAAAAGCTTATTTCCTGTGGTCATCCACTACCTCTGGCTTTTAGAATCTTTCTGCCCCTTCTTACACAATGATTCCTGATCCTTAGAAGTCAGAAGTTTGATATAGGTGTTCTGTTCAGGGATAAACACTCTGCAGCTTCCTATTCTCTGCACGTTGGCCAGTTGTGGGTCTTTATGTTAATCACCACCTGCTGCATAAGCCTCTATGCTAGATGTTGAGAGATGTATTAATCATGGCAGGTCTGGGCCAGCCTGTACTCTTTAACTGCTGAGCCATCTCTCTAGCCCCAAGACTAGGTTTTCTTATTTCTTACTAGTGAAGCTCTCCAAAAGTCTACCAAATTTAAATTTTTAATTTGAGTTCTTACAAACCTAAGATGAAACACCAAAATTAAGTAAAGAAGATAAATTATGAAGGTACAAGTTGTAGGGTAAAGGTTGTTTCTTTGGCTTTAAAAAATAGTTAAAATATTGGTAGCTGGAGAAATGGCTCAGCGGTTAAAAGCGCTGACTGCTCTTGCTGAGGACACAGGTTCAATACTCAGCACCCACACGGCAGCTAACAACATCTGTAACTCCAGTTCCAGGAGATCCAACGCTCTCTTCTGACCTCCAGGGGCATTGCTTGACAGGTACACTCACATACATGTAGACAGTACACTCATACACATAAAATAAAATATTTTGAAAAAAATTATTAAAATTGTTTTTATTGATGACTAGTCCCCAGTTTATTGTGTCGAAGTGATTAAAAATATATAATGGTTGCCTTTCTGATTATCAATTTGTATTTGGGTCACAATTAGAATAAATATCACAAATACTAGAAGTAAGTCAGATGTGGTAGTACACGCCTTTAATTCCAGCAGATTCGGGCAGATCTCTGTGGGTTCAAGGCCAACCTGGTCTAACATAGCAAGTTCCAGGCTAGCTGGGGCTACAGAGAGACCCTGCCTCAAAAAGACCAAAAAAAAAAAAAAAAAAAAACCTAAAAGAAAATGCATTTAAAAAACTACTTGGGACTGGAGAGGAGGCTCAGTGGTTAAGAACACTGACTGCTGTTGCAGAGGACCCAGGTTCGATTCCCAGCACTCACATGGAGGCTATGAACCGTTCTTAACTCCAGTTCCAGAGGAATTCGAAGCCTTCTTCTGACCTCCAAGGCATTGCATGACACAGGTGCCCTCACATACATGCAGACAATACACTCATACACATAAAATAAAAATAATAAATGAAATATTTTAAAAACTACTTTCTTGAAATTTATAAGTATATACTGTAGTGTCTCAGATTTCAGATTGTCCTACATTAGAAGTGTTGCCAGCATTTGCCTTTGGTCTTTTGAGATAGGATCCCACCCTGTTGTCTAGACTGTCTTGGAACTTGCTTTACAGACCAGATTAACCTTGAATTTGTACTGGGATAACAGAGGTGAATCAACATGCCTGGCTTCTACCTTTTTTTTAAGATTTATTTATTTTTATTTATGTGTATATGTGTGTGTTTGTGTATGCCGTGTGTGTGTGTGTGTGTGTGTGCATGCGTGTGTGTGTGTGTACGTGCGCGCGTGCACGTGCCCAAGGAGGCCAAAAGAGAGCATTGAATCTCTTGGAGCTGGAGTTGCAGGCTTTTGTGAGCACCCAGTGTGTCCTGGGATTTGAACTCAGGTCTGCTGTAAGAGCCGTTAAGTGCATTCTGATAGAGAACAGAACCATGTGTGGTTCTCTTTTTCTGCCTAGAAATAACTTAGCCAAAGGTAAAAGTGTTACCTTAAAAGTTACAGTGGTTTGTAGCTTACAGAGTGCTTTTTGTATCAGAGTTGAATTTCACAACTCTGTGAGGCAAAACAAGGTCTGTCGGCTAATTTCATGGAGCCATGGATTGAATCTAGGTTAAAGGGCCCTGGAGTATGCCTAGACTACTTTGAAATTCATGCATGAATGAGAAATACTAGCAAACAAAAAAATTGGAAGCAAAACATGTATTTTTATCTTTTGCTCACCATATTCACATTGTATGTAGCTTTTTCCTTCTGTTATACCTCTTTTTATTTTTTGAGACAGGGTTTCCCTTTAGCCCCAGCTGGCTTGGAACTTACTTTGTAGACCAGGATGGCCTCCATCTCACAGAGTACTGGGACTAAAGGCATGTGCCACCATGCCAGGCAGTTTATACCTCTTCTGAAAAAAGTTAGGGTAAAAGTGAAGCATTGCATATGTTCTTCATACTGCTTTACTAATCGGTGGTGATGGTTAAAACCATAAGATAAGCCGGGCAAGGTGGCACATGTCTTTGATCCCAGCACTCGGGAGGCAAAGGCAGGCAGATCTCTGTGAGTTCAAGGCCAGCCTTGTCTACATAGTGAGTTCCAGGACAGCTGGGGCCACAGGGAGACCCTGTCTCAAAAAGACCAAAAAAAGAAAAAAAATCAGATAAGAAAATCAAAATTTGGGGGCTGGAGAGATGGCTCAGTGGTTAAGAGCACCTGCTGCTCTTTCAGAGGACCCAGGTTCAGTTCCTAGCACCCATAAGGCAGCTAACAGATGCCCATAACTCCAGTTACAGGGGATCTCATGCCCTCTTTTGCTTCCCATGGGCATTGCACACATAGGTACACTTATATATATGGAGGCAAAACACTCATACACATAAAAATGAATAATTAGAAAAAAGAAAAATCAAAAATTCATATTCTTATTACTAGAAGTAATGCCTTGGCTTGCATTCCAGTGTTCAGTACTAAATCTTACAAGCTGAGTTAAAATAGCTCCTGGCTAGGCTGGAGGTGGTTACGTCTAACAAGCTGACCTTCAGCTTGACAGTTAGTCCTCCTGCCTTTGCCTCCCAAGTGCTAGGGAAACAGATCCTTTCATCACAGTTTAATTCTCACTGTATGGGATAAATTAGTGATCAATGAAAACAAACTTAGGAATACTAGGTACTATTATATATATATTATATATATGTTATTTTAATATATTTTGGGATTGAATATCTTAACCATCTAGTTTAAAAAAGCTTCAAAAAGCTGTCATTGAAATATCTTCAATTCAATTCTAGCTGGGCGTGGTGGCACATGCCTGTTATCCCAGAGGTGGGCAAATCTCACGTGATTTCAAGGCCAACCTGGTTTATATAGTGAGTTCCAGGCCAGCTAGGGCTACAGGGAGATCCTGTCTCAAAAAGACCAAAAAAAAAAAAGTTAAGGACTGCTATGTAAATGTCATTCTGTTACTTGGAGAATTTCATTTTTGCAGTGCTGGTGACTGAACCCAGGGCCTTTTACACGCTAGGCAAGCACTCTACCATGGAGCCATGTCTTGCCTGAGAGTTTTTTTTCTGGGTTGAGATCAACTGAGCTCATATATTTAGCTTTGCACAGTGGCGATATTGAGGCCAATGAGATTTAGCTCAGGCATAACGATTGCTATTTTTTATATTTTAGGTGCTCATCTGTAGGGGTTATTTAACCTAACCTTCAGAAATTATGCCTGTCTTCCAGGATCTATAAAAAAAGAAATTTAAGATTGAAAAAGAATATTCTGTTTAAGATGCAACTGACAGGGCAAAAAGTACTTGTTTGCTGAGTTTCTATTTGTTTTCATGTTATTGAAAGTACACAAGAGAATGGTTGGCAACAGACTGACTTATTCTTTCCTTTGTCATAAAGAGGGGCCATCCATCTTCATGTCTGTCACTCCTCCCGGCTACCATGTTCTTGCTTTACAAATACCTGTTAAAAATAAATCTGTACTTGTATAAGTACATAAACATATTTGTGTTACAAGTCATATTACCACTTTGATTTTACTTTTAAAAGACATTTATTTTGTGTGTGCACCATGATGAGCATGTAGAGGTCAGAGAACAGCTTGCAGGAGTCAGTTCTCACCTTCCACTGTGTGGGTTCTGGGGTCCTTAGGCCTGCTGGTAAGGACCCTTGCCCAGTAAACTTGCCAGCCCTTCATTTTGAATCTCAAGACTTTTATCTGTAGTTGTTGTAGAAAGTATTTGAGTCTAGCTGCAGGAATTTGGATCATTTGCTAATATAAGGAGAAATAATCCTTTACATTTACTTTTTTGAAAATTAACCCTTTCTATCCTTTGGACATTTTTTTTTCATTGTTCCGTTTTATTCAGACTTTTCAGAGTCACAAGAATTGAACCAAATAAGTCCTCTACATCTTCTGTATTTAAAAATATTTTCATTAGCCATTCATCTTCAGCATCATAGCATTGTGGCAGTACTTCCACTTTAAAAGTCCCAGAAGAGGGCTGAAGAGATGGCTCAGTGGTTAAGAACACTCACTGTTCTTGGGGAAGACCTGGGTTTGAATCCCAGCACACATGGCAGCTAACAACTCTCTGTAACTCCAGTCCCAGGGGATCCGACAGCCTCTTCTGACCTCCGTGGGCATAGCATGACATGGGTGCGCTTACCTACATGCAGGCAATACATGCATACACATAAAATTAAAAAATAATAATAAATAAATAATTTTTTAAAAACCCAGAAGAAACTGGAAACTGGACCATTCCACTGCTAGTTAATGGGGTGATGACTCTGGTTGATTATTTCATTTGTTTAATTGTTGTGTTAGTTTGTTATTCTTTGACAGTGTCTTGCTTTGTAGCTCAGGATAGCCAGAACTTAACTTTTGTAGCCCGGGCTAGCCTGAGCTTGTGACACTATTCCAGTGCTGGAATTACATGTGTGAGGCAGTACTACAACTTTTATATACACTATGTTATCAGAAAGTAAAATTTTTTGAACATACAAAGGAACATGGAGCTTCACATTTGAATCACATGATGAAGTGCTAATTGACTGATGGAGCATAATTACTCTATAGTTGGTAATCTAGGAATTATACAGAAGTCAAATGGAAAATAAACAGATCATTGGAAAGGTTTTTTTGTTTGTTTGTTTGTTTGTTTCTTTGAGACAGAGTCTCTAGCCCAGGCTGGCCTCAGACTTCTATGAACATAGCTAAGGATGACCTTGAACTCAGGATCTTCCTGCTTGTACCTTCATAGTGCTGAGTTGGCTTTTTTGGAATGTAAGATGTAGCAGACGGAGATAAATCATTTAAAAGAAGGATCTAAAATTAGGTGGAGAGTCTTTAAATAATTTGAAATTTTACTGTAGATTGTTGGGGAGGGGAGGATTTGCTTAGAAAGTAGGACCTATGGGGTTTGGTCTTCAGAAAAGGCCAAGAAGCACTGATTTACTCAGTAATTTGTTGTTTTAGTCTTTTGAGGGGGAATCTCTGGAGCCCTAACTGGCCTGGAACTCACTGTGTAGAGCAGGCTGGACTTAAATTTAAAGCTGGTCCTTTGTCTTTGCTGAGTTTGTAGGCCTATGCTACCATGTCCAGCTTCAGATTTTTTTTTAAAAAATTAAGTATGTGTATGTGTGTGTGTCTGTACATATGTGAGTATATGTGCATAAATATTTAAAATCTAGAGTCCACATACAAAAGAAAACATGCAATATTTTTCTGTGTTTAGTTTATTTTGTTTAACATGATAATCTCTATCTATTTTCCTGGAAATGATATAATTTCAATCTTACTTATGACTGAATAAAGCTCTTTGTGTGTGTGTGTGTGTGTGTGTGTGTGTGTGTGTGTGTGTGTATGATGTTTTCATTATCTGTCTATTGATGGAGATCTTGGTTAATTCCATAACATGACTGCTGTGATAAAGGTTTTCCTGTTGTATGCTGATCTAGATTCATTCAGATTTATACCTAGGTGTGGTTTATGAATTTTTTTTTTTATAGCCCTGACTGGCCTGGAACTCATTGTGTAGACCACGCTGGCCTTGAATTTGAAGTGATTCTCTCTGCCTCTGATTCCTGAAGGCTGGGATTATAACATGCATCACTACATCTGTGGTAGCTCTAAGTTCTGTTTTTGATTTTTTAGTTTTTAGGCTTCTGGGGTTGAGGGTGTGACAGGGTGTCATATGGCTCAGACTGGTCCCACGATGACCTTGAACTTCTGATCCTCCTGTCTCCGCCTACTAAGTGCTCTGATTGTAGGCATGTACTACCATGTCCATTTTGTTTGGTCTAGGGATTGAACCCAGGGCTTTGTGTATGTTAGGTAAGCATTCTACCGACTGAGCTACAATCCCCAGTCTTATTTTTAAGTTTTTCTGTTACTGATTTCTTTAGTATCTGTACTAATTTACAGGTTTTTTGGGGGGGGGGTCTTTTTGAGACAGGGTCTCTCTGTAGCCCCATCTGACCTGGCACTTGCTATGTAGATCAGGCTGGCCTCAATCCCGCAGACACGTGCCTGCCTCTGCCTCCCAAGTACTAGGATTAAGTGTGCCACCATGCCCAGCCCTCTCACTTTTTAAAAAATGACCTCG
Organism: Nannospalax galili; assembly: GCF_000622305.1. Taxonomy (NCBI): domain Eukaryota; kingdom Metazoa; phylum Chordata; class Mammalia; order Rodentia; family Spalacidae; genus Nannospalax; species Nannospalax galili. Next base: position 7,930,597 of record NW_008339923.1, read on the forward strand.
TCTGGGGCTGGAGAGGTGACTAAGGGGGTTAAGACCACTTGCTGTTCTTCCAGAGGACCCAGGTTCCATTCCCAGCACTCACATGGCAGCACTGTCACTCTCTTCAAGGACATACATGCCAGTATAGATACAGGTAATCGAAACACTTGGACAAATAATAGATAAATCAATCCTTTAAAAAATGACCTTACACCATAGTCTGTTTGACTTTTTTATGTACCCTTCTCCCCATCTACTCATCATCAGAGCTAAAGTATACATTAAAATTTTTTTGATTAGTTATTATGTACAATGTATGTGCATGCACACATGCCCATGCCACAGCACAGTATGAAGGCCAGAAGACAACTTCGTGGAGTCTATTCTCTCCTTCCACCTTTACGTGGGTTCTGGGGATTGAACTCGGGTTCGAGGCTTGCTTGACAAACTCTTTTACCCTCTAATCCATCTCAGTGGCCCAAGTGTATGTTTACTTTAAAAAAATACAATAAAAGTGACATTGGGTCTTATTCATGAATAAGCTGTGAGTGATGCTTAGAGTGTCACCAGTGTCATTCGTAAGTGGTATGATATGTTGAAAAGATTGGCTGTAATAGTGTGTTTTGGTGGGGGATGAGCAAGAAGATAATTAAAATACTCATTTTTAAATAAAAAAAAAATCAAGTAATTTAACTGGTATACAAAATAGCATCATTAATGATAAGGACTAACATTTCCAATTTATTTGCAGCTCTCTCTTTACCTTCCAGTGTACTCTTACCTCCCCCTGCACATATTTATTTTCCCAGTGGTGCTTGTCCTCTTCTATAACTCTCTGCAAGTCTTTAATTGTTGTTGTTAAAGTTCACCCCAAGTGTGACTTAAGTAATGAATCCCTGACCTTTTTCATCTTAGCTCAGTTGTACATTGTATGTAGCATTTAAGAATATCTGACCAGGAAAGTTGTGATGATTGCATACATGAGGTAGAAATTTACTTTGCAATTTAATAAAAGGAAAGTTTGAATTCAACTCTATAGTATATGCAGAACAGGTTTGATAAAGTAGATTGAGAATATCCTAGTGAAAGAATCATTTTAGGGGGACTGGAGAGATGGTTCAGTGGTTAAGATCTTTCCTGCTCTTCCAGAGGACCCAGGTTCAGTTCCCAGCAGCCACATCACAGCCAACAACTGTCCATAACTCCAGTTCCAGGCAGTTCTAGGGGATCTGATTGTATGCACATGGTACACTTAACATACATACAGCAAAACACTCATGCACATAAAATAAAAATAAATACAAAAAATTAGAAGAAGTTTGTTTCAGGAAGGTTACTCTGGTAGCATTATGGAGCAAGGGGTCAATAAAGGAAGTGGTGATTTACAAACTTATTTTGATTGATTTTACCCCTAGTTACTCTGTGTTAGTGCTATTTTATTTGGCCTTTAAGAGTTCACCATTTTGTAAAAAGAGAAAGAAGGTGATTACAGAATTCCCATTTGTTGCTGTTTCTAGTTTTAAGGATTTGGAGAGCTACCCCTAATTCCTTTGGTAATTTTAAGCTTTTTCCACTCTTGATGGTGAAGTTACTACAGATTCTTGATTTTTACTTTCAGTGTTGGTGGTTTTTTTTAGCTCCCATGCCAAAAGTGGAAGAGAAGATGCCCTATTTTCTTAAGCTGTTGCAGCCCTCTGCTGGCTTGTGGAGGTTATAGCAATTTCAGTACCCTTTATGGCCAGAGGAGGTTAGTAAACAGCATCTTGTTTTTAGAATCTTAAGACCATTATAAGTCATCTATGCCTACCCGCTTGATTGCTAATTAATATTTTTACATACCTACTTTATTTTGAAGTGAGGATTAGATGCATATACCTAAGATACCCAGGTTAAATAGATAATTATAAATAGAACTGCTTGTATTACTGTATGTACAAATTCTAAACATAAGGTTAGAATTGGGTTCCATGTGTTCAGATGTGTGACAAAGTCAGAAACTCTGATAAAAACTAATCTTTTGGAGCCATTGAGATGGCTCAGCAGGTAAAGGTATTTGCTAAACAAGTGACCTGAGTTTGATCCCCAGAACCCACTAAAAGTAGGAGAGAACTGACTCCATAGAGTTGTCCTCAGGTCTCCACATGTGCACTGTGACACGTTACCCCCATCCCACACATCATGTATGCACACTACACACACACACTCTAAAAAAATTAGAAATAAAAACTTATACTTTGTATTATCTAATGCAGTAATGAGAATTCTATTTTTTTTTATTAAAAAATGTTATTTTTATTTTATGTGTAGTAGTGTATTGCCTGCATGTATGTGAGTGCACCTGTGTTGTGCAATGCCGTGGAGGTCAGAAGAGGGCTTTGGATTCCCCTGAAACTGGAGTTAAGGACGGTTCGTAGTCGCCATGTGGGTGCTGGGAATCGAACCCGGGTCATCTGCAAGGGCAGTCAGTGCTCTCAACCCCTGAGCCATCTCTCCAGCTCCGAGAATTCTATTTTTAAACATTTGAGGGATTGTTTAATTCTTTTAGAATTAAGCAAAATGGGTGAGTGCTTGTTGCTTCTTTAAATTATTTTCTATACATTCTTATTTATTGCTGAAACTAGAAGTTCAGCTGTCACTGTGGCCTACCTGCTTTCACTCACTCTTCACCTGCCTCATACTCCAGTTGTTATTTTTTTTAATATTAATTTTTATTTTATGTGTATGAGTGTATTGCCTGCATGTATGTGAGTGCACCCGTGTTGTGCAGTGCTGCGGAGGTCAAAAGAAGGCTTCGGATTCCCCTGGAACTGGAGTTATGGACAGTTATTAGCTGCCACGTAGGTGCTGGGACTTGAACTCGGTCCTCTGCAAGAGCAGTCAGTGCTCTTAACTGCTGAGCCATCTCTCCAGTCCCACTTTTTTTTTTTTAATGTGTATGAGTGTATTGCCTGCATGTAGGTATGTGTATGAGTGTATTGCCTGCATGTAGGTAAGTGCAGCTGTGTCGTGCAATGCCCCAGAGGACAGAAGAGGTCATTGGATCCCCTGGAACTGGAGTCACTGACAGTTGTTAGCTGCCATGTGGGTGCTGGGATTTGAACTTGGGTCTTCTGCAAGAACAACCAGTGTTCTTAACCATGGAGCCATCTCTCCAGCCCCCCAGTTGTTATACTTTTAAGTGCTCTCCTTCTGTCAACTAAGTCTTTTTTTTAATTTTTTTCAAATAATACCTGCCAGGTGTGGTGGCACACACCTGTAGTTCCAGCACTTGGGAGGCAAAAGCAGGCGGATCTTTGTGAATTCAAGGCCAGCCTAGTCTACATAGTGAGTTCCAGGCCAGCAGGGGCTCTAGGGAGACCCTGTTTCAGAAAGACCAAAAATAAAAATAAAATAAAATAATAATTTGATTTCTTGTGTGTCTTCATGCATATACTTATATACACACATACCCCCATACACTCCACACTGTGCTCATGTGGAGCTCAAAAAACAACTGGGCAGAAGTAGGTTCTCTCATTCCATCATGTGGGTTCTGGGGATCAAATGCAGGTTGTCAGGCTTGGTGGTAAGTGCCTTTACCTGCTGAGCCATCTTGCTGGCCCCTCAACTTATTGTTCTTTTCTTTTATTGGGGGGAGGGGTTCTTTTTGAGACAGGGTCTCCCTGTAGCCCCAGCTGACCTGGAACTCACTATGTAGACCAGGTGCCCCTTGAACTCACAGAGAAGCCTCTGCTTCCTGAGTGCAGGGATTAAAGGCGTGCACCACCACCACGCCTGGCCAAAACTAATTATTCTTAAATCTGTTTTCCACAGTTTCATCAAGGATACCTTTCTAAACAATCCTTGAATTATGCCTTTATCTTTTTCAAGTCTTAATTTTTGTTAGCATGAAGTTCAGACTATACAATGACAAGGTGCTTCGTGCTTCGTCCTATTTTCTTTAACCTTATTTTCTACATTACTGTGCAAGTTTTTGCTCTCTCTTCAATGTGGCCTGGCCACATCTGTGCACATGCTTATTCACCTGATCCCAGCACTATTCCTCTCTCTCTTCTCCTAGTCACCTTCATGACTGTGTTAGTGGTTACATCTTCTTCCCACTCTCTCTGTTTGTGCCTGTTGAGTCATCCCCTTGTGCTCCCACTTCGTCATGCTTATCACACCTATTATTTCATAATGATATTTTGCTTTTTAAAAATATTTATTTTTTGTCTTTTTTGAGGCAGGGTCTCCTTGTAGCCCCAGCTGTCCTGGAACTCACCATGTAGACCAGGCTGGCCTCGAACTCACAAAGATCTGCCTGCCTCTGCCTCCCAAGTGCTGGATTAAAGGCATGTGCCACCACGCCCGGCAAATATTTGTTATTTTTATTTTGTGTGTGTGTATTGCCTGCTTCTAGGTAAGTGTACCGCGTCATACAATGCCCTTGGAGGACAGAAGAGGCTGTTGGATTCCCTGGGACTGGAGTTACAGACAGTTATTAGCTGCCATGTGGGTGCCAGGATTTGAACCCTGGTCTTCTGCAAGAACAACCCGTGTTCTTAACCGCTGAACCATCTCTCCAGCCCCTGTTTTGCTTCTTAAGAACCTCAGGCAAGGCAGTCTCAGAAAAACAAATGTAGTATGTTTTCTCTTTGTTTGTGGCTCCTAGATGTTATATAGTCACATAAAATCATGTATGCATTTTTAAGTGAAAGTGGAAATGAAATTGTACAGGGGAACAAAGAGGCTTGTGGGGGGGCAAGAATTGGAAAGGTGGGGAGGGATGAGGTGGGGAAAGTGTGCTCAGCATACAATACAGGACTGTAAAAAATTAATGCGTATTAAAAAAGGTCTTTTTAGACTAGGACTATACACTGTTTTTCTTAGCTTCATTGTATGAGATATAAATGCTTAGTATATGCTGTACAAAAGGATGGATGGATAGATAATTTTTTTTTTAAGTCATATTCTTCCTATATTCCCCATCTGGCCTGGAACTTGTTATGTAGACCAGACTGGCCTTGAACTCACAGAGATCTGCCTGCCTCTGCCTCCTCAGTTCTAGGAATAAAGGTGTATTCTACTATGCCTGGCCCTATAATTTTATGAGCAAATCCGGGATGTACTAGCTAAGGACATACCCATAGTTAAATAAGTAAACATCACAGACTATTTTCCTAAAACTTTGTGGAGAATTTAACCCTTCTAGACAAATTGCTTATTAGGCACACTTTTCATGATATAGCTGTATTGAAGACAGGGAAGAATTAAAGAATGGTCAAATTTTAAACCTCGTTTTAAAATGAGAAAACTGAAATCCCAAAGTTGACTAGAAATTTTATGTTACAACTAGAATCTGTCTTTAAATCTTTGCTTCTTCTTTGTCCGTTTCTAGTAGATTTGACAAGGATTAGTAGATTTAGGTTGTTTGTGTTTATTGGAGTAATAAAATGTAACTGTACTATAATTAACATTTGTGGAATTGTTAAGGTAATTTATACATACACTCTTATACCAAATTGACCATTTGTAAAGTAGTTTTTAAAGTACCTTTTACTTCTTTCCTCTACTTCTGTCTTAGTCTCTGACTTCCCATCTCATAAACTCTTTTCTCTTGGCTTCTATCTAGAATTTTTGTTTCCTGATGATAATATAAAAGTAGTACATAGGGCTAGAGAGATGGTGCAGTGTTTAAGAGCACTATCCACATAGTGGGTAACAACTGCCCTTAACTCCTGTTCCAGGGTATCCAACACCCTCTTCTGGCTTCTACAGGCATTGCACACATGGGTACACTTACACACATGCAGGCAAAACACTCACTCATACATAAAATAAAAGTGAATAAATAAAAGTTTAAAAGTAGTACGTACACCTTCATTCTAAATGTTAAAACACTATGGAACTGTCTAAGACTGCAGACATTCCTTAAGGACTTGAGAAACTTGTTCTAAGAACTTTGTTGAGGGCAGTTGTAAAGGGTTTTGAATGCTTGTACTTCCTCTTTCTTTTGGTGCTATGTCTCGAACATATCCTACCACTGAGCTGAACCACAGCTCCACTGTTTATGCTTTGTCTTCACCTCTTACATGCTCTTGATTAAAAAAAATGCTTTTGTATTTTTTTTATTATTTTTATTTTATGTATATGAGTGTATTGCCTGCATGTGTGTAAGTGCACCTGTGTCATGCAGTGCCCACAAAAGTCAAAAGGTGGCGTCAGATCTCTTGGAACTAGAGTTATTGATGGTTGTTAACCTCCATGTCGGTTTTGGGAATCTAACCCGAGCCCTCTGCAAGAGTAGTCAGTGCTCTAAACCACTGAGCCATCTCTCCAACCTATAGTAAACTTTTCTTAAGTGCAGTATTTTATCTTTGTTTTCCTCTCATTAGGGTGGTATCTCTGCCACAGTATAGGGAGCACGAGGAAAAAGGGTGCAAGGGAGCGTGTGTGTGGGCAGTTGGGGAGCGGTGGGCATAGAATGGCAGGGCAAAATGGGGGCAGAGGGGTGGCGGTCCCCTCCGCCTCCCCTGTTATTGTCCCCAGTGCAGCGAGGACTGAGGTTACATCGATGTTGTTGAAGGTAGGGGAAAGGCCCTGGAGTTTAAGCATGTAACCTGAGGAGGCACTGCTGGCATAATCTTGGACAGTCAGGTTGAACAGCCCAATGCATGAGGATGTGTTGTTGGTAGTGAGGCATAGAGAGTTATTTAGGGGCCAGGAGCCATTGAGTGATTCCTAGGAAGTAACTGGGTCCATGGTGGGGAGGCCAAGCGTAGAATTAGTTGAATAGAGGGTGGGGGTAGGCTGGGGAATGATGCAATAAGGGCAAGAGTATAGGCGGGGAGGGGACCAAGGCCCAGAGATCATGGGCCGTGGCAGGGGCGGGGAAGAGCAAACCAATTATCCAGATAGTGGCGAGGTCTCTGGGTCCTGGGGGTCCTGTTGGTCGGTTGCTGGTCTCACATCTCTTGCTGGAACCCATACTAGCTTGGTTTCTGTCTGAGGAAACACATAAGCATAGCCTTGCCCTCTTGTTAACAAGGGGGCGGGTAGTTGCCATTGACATGTTATGGGGTTCTTCCATCTCACTAGTGGCAGAGGTGTAGGCTTAGGTATGGTGGCCCAGTGTTTGTAAGCCGGGCTCAACCCATTTTTGTCGAAGGGCAGGAAATTAATGCTGAATAGAGCTTCAATTAGAGCCAGGTGCAGGTCCCTTTTAGACTCAGGGGTAGCAAATTTTTGTAATGTTTCTTTGAGGGTCCTATATGCCTGCTCCACAATGGCTTGTCCCTGTGGATTATAAGGGATGCCAAGGGAGTGGCTAATTCTCCATGTTGACAGGAATGATTGGAATTGTAGAGAGGTGTAAGCTGGCAACAATGACATGGACATACTTAAGATTACCAAAGGAGTTGTAATGGGTGACATCCATTTGCCAGGGGGCATTAGGTAGGAGACCACACAGGTTAACTCCATATCGATTGAGGGGGCCTAAAGGAGCAAGAGGGGGTGCATGTGTAACGCAAGATCTGCTCACATGTTTTCATTGAGAAGTGAGTAGACTGCGAGGAGAAAGGTGAAATTGTTGGTGTAAGGCTCTGGCTTGTTCTAGTAGGGGAATCTCTACAGACATAGTAAGTTTATCTTCTTTGTCATTTTCCTTTGCCAAGATCCCGGGGAGCTTGGTGTGTGATCTTATGTGGGAGATGTGCCAGGGCCATTTTCTGTTATCTAAGATAATCTGGAGAGCTCTCATCGTTCTAGTGATGGGATCCTTGTGGCCTTTTACCCGAGCAAAGGGAAGACATCTGAGGGCCTGAACCACGTATTGGCTGTCTGAGAATATATTGAGTGACTCAGTCTGGCAGACTTGGAAGATTTTTAACAAGGCCAGGAGCTCCCCCAACTGGACAGAGCCGGGATTGGCTTGTATGTAACAGGTGTCATCCTTTCCCATGCGCTAAATGACAGCGCCATAACGGGACTTATTGGCATCTGAGAAGGCTAGTGTGGCTAAAGGTAGGGGTTTTTGCAGGGGGACGTGTGTGGCTGAGTGGTGATTTCCAAACAGGCCAGGCTGGCCAGTCGCTTATCTGGGGGTGCGTGGTTATCCAACTCCCCCGTGAACCCGGACATCATTAGTTGGAAAGCCAGAGAGTCTGCCCATAATGTTTGGGAATGCTCAAGAGGAAAGGGCAGTATAATTTTGTCATGTTCCTTTCCGAATATGCGCCTGGCTGTTTGTCAGGCCTTAATTGCTAACTTGAAGGCAATATCATACTTAGAGCTAAGCCTAGTTAGGTCCAAGTAGACAGGTGGATCCACACCAGGGGGTCTTGCTGCCATAGCACCCCAAGACACCATTTTTAGTCCAGAGGATTAAGGCCAGTAATGGTTCTGCTGGGTTGTGACATCGGAGTGACACAGACCAGAGTATATGATCTATCTTATTAAGACAATCCTTAGCTGACTGGGTGAGAGGAATTCTTGAATTTGGTGAATTATGGCCTTCCAGCAGGGAGAACAAGGCCTGGAATTCCAAGTCAGGGACTGGTATAAATTATTTGAGCCAGTTTATAGTGCCACAGAGTTCTTGGAGCTCCGTCAACATATATACAGTTTTTTGAAAGGTGGAAGGGTTAAGCAGTTTAATTATAGTATGTATATGATAGCCAAGGAATGTGAAAGGTTGGATTTATTGTAACTTGTCTTGTGCGCTTGTAGCGAGCCCATCTTTTCCATCTGGGCATTGACTGCTCTAAGATCTTGGAGTAGTCTGTATTTCCCCAATTTCTTTTTAATAACAAATATTGGGGGCATAATATTTACTGAGAGAGGGCTCGATGTGGCCAAGCCTCAATTGTTCAGCTACCAAATTTTTGAGGGCAGATAATTTAGCTTCTATTATAGGCCACTGGTCCACCCAAATGGAGTCATTAGAGAGCCAGGTAATGGGGATCAGCTTGGGGGCCAAGATTGGAGTCAATCTCGGGCGGGCAGTTGCCGTTAGGATTGGGGGTGTTGGGCAAGGTGTTGTCCTTTCCCTGATAGTCCCAAGTTATCGTGGAGCATGATATCATCACAAAAGGCATGGTCATCTGTGGTAAGGACCACGCCCATGTCCTCTAGGATGTCTCGACCCCACAAGTTTCAGGGAACGTCTGCTACTGTGGGGGTAACTATGTCCTGGTTCCCATCCAAGTCCTTCCAATATACTGGAATTGGTACCAGCTTGCTACCTTGTGTGCTGCCAACTCCTTTTATTGGAGGGCCTGGCTGGTATTTCCAATGAGGGAATTTAAGAGATTTAGTTTCTGATATAATGGTGACATCAGCCCCTGTGTCTACTAGGCCCTTTATGGCAATTCCATCTAGGAACAGGGTCATTAGTGGGGAATGGTTGAGGATTGGGAGAGTCCATAATATCTGTCTCCTTTCCCCTCTTGTGGGTGGGGCTGAGGGGCGCCCCGGGTGGAGTTTAAAGGAGCCAAGTCCGGTTGAGGCTGTGACCTACAGTCTTTACTGCAATGGAACCCTCTTTTGCACTTGGGGCAGCGAGTCTCCAGCAGTCTTGGGGCTGGCTGTACCTCTTGGGTAGTGGCTACAAAAGTGGCCAAGCCCCCCACAATTCCAGCACCCTTCCCATGCACCAAAGTGGGCAGGTTTTCCTTGCGACAAAAGAGTCTCCAAGGAGGCAGTCAAAGCCTCAATAGGGCCCGCCCTAGGGTCTTAGGTCTCTAGTAGCATTTGTGAATGTTATCATTGCAGACAGGCGCAATAGCATTATGAGTAGGGATGTTTAGTCCCTCCCAAGTTAATTGTTTGATAAGCACCTCTCTGGTGGATCCAGACTCCACCCTCCGCTCTACTGCCTCAGTGACATGGGTAAGGAAGTCAGTGAAGGACTCCCCTGACTGTTGAATCAAATTACAGAAGAAGATTTGTGGGTCGTGGGGGCGGGAAACATTTAAGGGCCTTAAAGGCCAATTTAGAAACTTGTTGAAAATAGGCATGGAGGCCAATAGTAGACTGGGAGATGGGGTCAGTATATTGTCCACGTCCCGTGAGCATGTCCAACGTAATGTTGAGGCCATATTGGAGATTTACACATGCCTGGTTTTCAGCCTGATCGTCATAGGCCGCGCACCAGTTTAGAAAGACTGAGTGTTCTAAGACTGCCTTTAGCAAGCTATACCAATCGTAGTGGGTTTGTAAGTGTAAGGACCACTGACGAAGAACCTGTTCAAAATATGGGGAGTCAGGGACCGACTGCTCAGCCGCCTTGCAGATAAGAACAAGGTCAGCAAGTGGGGTGGGCAGCCAAGTGGACACTGCACCACATCGGGACCGACGTTAACCAGAAATGCGGACGAAGGAGGGTGAGGGCTTAGGGAGGGCGGCCTAGGAGGGAGGGGCACGGTAGCAGGGGAAGAGGCATGATAGTTATTGGTGGGGGGAGAGGGTAACTCCTTCCATGGGTAATGGGTCGGGGGAATTTCTGGGCGTGGTAGCTCTAGGAGAGTATCCTGAGATATAGGCAAAGGAGCTCCTTCCTTATTGGAAGTGGGCGCAGAGGCTGCATTCACCTCTGGGTCTGGGGGGTCTGGGAGGTCCGGGGTCAAGGTAATAGCCAGATCTACACTAGATTGCTCCTGGCAGTGTTTGTTGTGGGCCGAGATGACTTCCTCAGGAGAGGAGGATTTAAGGCTAGCAGTGATGGCTTGGAGGATCGGTACAAATGATGCACAGGGAGTGATCCCTGACCCAACGTCCCTTTTTCGGGCCAGGAAGAGGACCCACATCCACGTGTCAGGGTCCCACATGTTTTCAGGGGAGACCCACGGAGCCAAATTAGCGGCTTCATCCCAAAAGTGTTCGATATCTTTTGGTTTCACTTTCAACCCTCTGGTTTTAAGGAGCACCTTGAGTTCTGCCGTTTGTGGTTCCCTGCATTGTGGTGGTAAATTTCCCATTGTGGGAGGGTCTTGTGAAGCGGAATTCACCACAAAAGTAGAAGATGAGGGTGACTAGCAAGAGGGCACAAAGGAAGCAAAGAAGCACTGTGAGCCACTCGGATGTAAACCGTCCTATGTAAACCGCCCAGACATGTAAAGGTGTATCTGATTCAAATGTCTTGTGCTCAGTGAGGGACTTCTGGAGGCTGTGACACCTCCAGCCGTATGCTTACACGGTGTCTCTGGGACAGGCAACAGAGTGACCCGAAGCCTGGGCTCTGAGTTCAGGGTGGATCAGCCCTTATGTGAACTCACCAGGACAGCCGAGAGGGGAGAGGTGCCCACATGGGCTTCGGGACCACGTGGCAGAGTGTGCCTCCCTGATCTAACAAACTAATCCAACAATAAAGACTAGAGACACAGTGGAGGGAACAGAGGAGGGGGCTACTCGCTTACCCTCAAGCAGCCGAAGAAACAGACAAATCCAGGGGCCTACTTACCGAACGAACCGAGGTTCTGGGTGTCGCCAACACCGTGGGCAGGAGTCCTCAGGCCAGCTGTGAAGACCCTAACCTGGATCGGGTCCCCTGCCAATTGGGGGGCCAAGAGGCATGGAGTCACAACACACAGACTCCAGGAGTCTGGTAGAAGCAAGCACTAGGCGAGGTACTGTAGGCTCGTTTAATGCAGGAGGGGGCAGGCCTTACATTTCCCTTTTCTCCACCTCCAAGTCCCTTTAGTCAGTGTATCGTTTTCTGATTGGTCTGCGCCACGCAGTCTGTCAGCAGTCACTGGTCTCCCGAGCAGGGTACAGAGGCGTGGGCTCCTTTTGGCTGGCTATTTGCAGACCAAGAAGTGAAGTGAATTCTCGCTGAATCCCAGGGCTCTGGGTCCGCGCCATCTTTGGCGGCCTCCTGCTACAATAAACCTTTTAAAATTTGTTCTTATTTTTATGTGTATGAGTGTTTACCTGCATGTATGTAAGTGCACCCGTGTGGATCCCCTGGAACTGGAGTTTCAGGTTGTTAGCTCTTCTATGGGTGCTAGAAACCCAACCTAGGTTCTCTGTAAGAGCAGCCAGTGCTCTTAACTGCTGAGCCTTCTCTCTAGTCCCAATTTCTTTATTGTTGAATAAAACTGTTGTGTATATACTGTGCTTTCTTGAGCTACCTGTTGATAGACTTCTATGTTGAATCCATATCTTGGCTATTGTGAATAGTTCAGCAGTAAACCTACATGGGTTGATATCTCAGTGTTATGCTAACTTGGATTCCTTCAGATGTTTACCCTGAAGCGATATAGCCAGTATAGCTGGATTGTATGGTAGTTTTCATTTCAGTTTTTTGGGGGAACCTTTACCCTGATTTCCCTAGTGACTACCCACCAGCGTTGTATGCATTTCCTCTTTCCCCACATCCTTCTCACATTTGACCTTCCTTGTTTTCTTGATGATAGCCATTCTGATAGGAAAAAGGGAATCTTGGAGTAATTTTAATTTACATTTCTCTGATGGCTAAGGATGTTGAACATTTCACATATTTCCTAGTCATTTGTATTTTGTCTTTTATAATCTGTTCATTTCAGTTACATATTTATTGGTGGGATGCATTGTGATTTGAGGTGATGGAGGTAATTTTTTAGGTTCTTCATACATTCTAGGTATTAATCCCGCATCATAAGTAATAGTAGCAAAGACCTCCCATTTTGTGGGCTGTCTCTTCACTCCGCTGATCATTTCCTTTGCTGTGTAGAAGCTTTTTAATATCATGAAACCTCATTTGTCAAATTTGTTTTGGTTTTGGGTTTTTTTTTGTTTGATTGTTTTTTGTTTTTGAGACAGGGTCTCCTGCAGCCCCAGCTGGACTAGAATTCACTATGTAAACCAGAGTGGCCTCAGTCTTACAGAGATCCACCTGCCTCTGCTCCCAAGTGCTGGGATTAAAGGTATGTGCAAAGGCATGTGCTACCACACCGGGCTGAAAGTGCTCTGTTTTAAAAGCCTCTCTTCACATGGCAATCTAATTGGTGGGGTGGCCCGATACACTCTCTCTCATGTGTAGTGCCCCCCTTCCAAAAAAAACTCCACAAAAACTTCCTTGTTTTCTTCAAGTTTGTTTCCTCTTTTGTAAGAGGAAAGATTTGAGCCGTGGCAGTTTTTTATAAGTGTGTTGTGTTTTTGTTTTTGTTGGTTTGGTTTGTTTTGATTGAGTTACAAGACCTAATACATGCTAGGTGAGGACTGTAATTGTAACCTACATCCCCAGTCCTTGTTGGCAAGTTTTTAAAACTTAATGAATTTATTATTTGTGCATGTGTCTGTTCGTGTGAGTGCAGGTACACCTGAGGCACGCTGCTTGTATGGAGGACAGAGTGTAACTCAGGAAACTGTTCGGTTCTTAAGCCTTGTTGAGGCAACGTCCCTTTTTCTGCCATGCTATGTATCGAGGCTAGCTGGCCTGTGAGCTTCTAGGAGATTCTCCTGTCTCTGTGACCCTTCTATATAGCATTGGGATACAGATGCATGCCACCACATCCATCTTTTTACATGGATTTTGGGAATTTTGTATTCTAATCATCAAATTTGTACCACTAGTGCTTTTACTTGCTGAACTATTTTCCCATTTCCCTTGGCAGCATTTTTTTTTAATTTTATTGATGATTGTATGCCTGTGCATGTATGTGTGCTTCTTGTGTATAATAAGAGCATTAATAACGCATGTGGAGATCAGAAGTCAACTGTGGAAGTCAGTTCTCTCCACCACCTGGGTTCCAGGATTGAGCTCAGTCTTAGCTGCAAGTACCTTTACCCTTAGATCCATCTTGCCAGGTCCCATTGACAGTGTTTTTTGTTTAAATATTCCATTTTAATTATCTAGTGTACTTTAAATTTTTTTTCATTCTTTTTTAAAAATACTTTATTATTTTTATTTTATGTGTATGCATGCATTGCCTGCATGTCTGTAAGTGCACCCGTATCATGCAATACCCACAGGGACAGAAGAGACTCTCAGATCCCCTGAAACTGGAGTAACAGACAGTTGTTAGCTGCCATGTGGGTGCTGGGATTCAAACCCAGCAAGAACAGTCAGTGTTCTTAACCACTGAGCCATCTCTCTAGCCCCCTGCTTTAAATTTTTTAAATTACAGTTTTATTTATTCTGTGTCTGTGCCACAGGTGTGCACTTGGCAAAAGGACAACTCTTGGGAGTCAAGTCTTTCCACCACATGAGACTCGGGGTTCAAACCCTGGATTGTCAGACTTGGCAGTCAATGCCTTTCTCCACTGAGCCATCTCTCTGACCCTCTAGTGTGCTTTTGATTTTTGTTTTAATATTTATAGTTTGCATGGGCCTGGAACTAAATACATTCTATTGGTGCTCTCTGCAGATCAGCAGCACAATTTGTAGACATAGCAGACTTTACTAAATACCCCATTGAAAAATGTCTTGAGTTATAGTAATTCACATAAGGTACTAAAGTGGCAGGTTATTTAAGACCTGTGATACAGGAAATTAATTGAATGAAGGAGTTAAAAGTAAGCTTGCCAGTCAGATTTCTTATTCTTTTGTGGTTTAAGAATGCTCCTCCTCTTGGCCAGAAGCCTTAATCTAGCCCCGTGCTATGTAATGAAGCTTTCTACAATAATATAAATGTATACCTATACTGTATGCTGTAATAGCTACTGTAATTTTTGTCTTATTCATATTAATTTAAATAGCTGCATGTGGCTATTAGATTATCAGAGAGCAAAGCAGATTTGGACTCATGACTTTCTCTTTAATATTTAAAGCCTCCTGACAATTTTTGCTGGTTCTCTCAAGCACATGTTTGCCATTAGCACAAGCTTCTGGAAGGCTCCTTGTTGAGCACAATGTGCAGTTAGGAGAGAGAAGGTTGAACAAATGAGAAAAACAATGCTATATAAAGCGATTTTTCCAGTCCAACACAACTATATCAGTAGTGTGATAAAATTACTAAATGGCTGTGAGTGTTCAGTGAAGGAAAGGAAACTACAGGGATTTTATATAGCATGAATTTAATATAGGGAATTAGTTGTTTAAAAAAAGGAAATTATATGTAAAATTATTTATCACATCTATCAGGTTTTGAGTACAAGGAACTTACTTGAAGCTCCCATGTCTGGATCCATAACTGGAGTGAGAAACCTTTTGCCACTGCTTCCTACTGCTGCTGTTTGTAGATATCCAGAAAGCTAAAGATACTAGTAATTTAGAGAAAGTAGAAGTATAAAAATAATTCTTTTTTCCATTGACAAGCTAAGTGGACTTGAACAAGAGGACATTAGTTACAAACTCAAATTAAGTGAAAACTTAGGATAGCCTTTCTGAGGAAAAAAAAAAAATCTTACAGGAACCAAGGAAACAAAATTGTATTAATTGTGGCACATAAACTTTAGGTTCTGTTATACATATCTACAAATAACCTTTGCATATCTGTTCTTTACAGATCCAGGATGAGAAAACTGATGAAAGAAGAAGCTAGCTGAACAGCTATAAAATGCCCAAATCTGGGTTCACAAAACCAGTTCAGAGTGAAAATTCTGACAGTGACAGCAATATGGTAGAGAAACCATATGGAAGAAAGGTATATAACTGAAGGTTTTTCTTTTACTCTTTCAAAACTAGGGGCAAAAGATTTTTAGTAATTACTCATAAAATATAACATGGATATCAAAGTATTGGTCTTTTGTTTTTGTAACAAATCATGGAGGTAGTTTGTAAAGAGGAAAGATTTATCTGGGCTTACAGTTTTCGGAGCTTTAGTCTAGTCACTTGGGCATTTTGCTTTTGGGTCTGTGTTGAAGCAGCATATCATCATAGCATGGATCAATGGTGAGTGAAGTCCGTTGCCTCTTGGCCAGAAGCTGGAATTAAGATGAGAAGAGTTTGATTGCTCCTGCCCCCTTTAGGGTCACACCTCCAGTAATCTTAAGGATGTCCCACAAGGCCTAATCTCTGAAAGGTCCTCCTGCTTAATATTGTCAAGCATAGGACCAAGCCTCTAACATCTGTCTTTGGGGAACATTGCAAACTATACCACCAGGTAAATCCAAAACATCTAAAGCTTTTGGAAACACATTGGAGTTCTGAGGATACAATTGTGTTTCATTCCCTGATGAATACAATTTCTGAATAAAACATGATAATGAAGGGGCTGGAGAGATAGCTCAGTGGTTAAGAGCACTGACTGCTCTTGCAGCCAACATGGCGGCTACGAACGGTCCTTAACTCCAGTTCCAGGGGAATCTGAAGCCCTCTTCTGACCTCCGCGGCATTGCATGACACAGGTGCAGTCACATACATGCAGGCAATATACTCATACACATAAAATAAAAATAATAAAATTTAAAAACATGATAGTGAAGATTGTACATTGTATAGTTAAGAAGTGGTTAGTCATTAGTAAGGGGGACAAGGTACTAGACTTCACATTCATTTGAATTTTTAAAAATATTTATCATTTTTACTTTATGTGTATGAATGTCTTGACAAAATGTATGTAAGTGCACCTGTGTTGTGCAATGCCGAGGTCAGAAGAGGATGTCGAATTCCCCTGGAGCTAGAGTTAAGATTATCTGGGTTCGATACCCAGCACCCACATGGCAGCTAACAATTGTCCATAATTCCAGTTCCAGGGAATCCAACATCCTCGTCTGGTCTTTGTGGGCATTGTATGCATGTGCTGCATACAATACATACATGCAGATAAAACATTCATACACATGAAATGAAATATTATGCTTTATACAATGCTTAGTACATTGTACATGCTTAGTAAATGTTAGTAGTTTTCTATAAGTCATTGCCATGGCCTGTGTTTCTTTTCTACATGTGTCCTCCATTCTTGTTTAATTTAGCTGTTCAGAATCTTCCTTTAGACTTCTGTACTTGTTACCTAATTGGACTCTATCACTAGCCTGGTTGTCTTTGAATTTTTTGTTTTATTCTTTAAGTCTTCTAAAAAAAATTTAAAGACATTTTCCTTATTGAAGGAAATCTGAAATGTTGTCAGTTTTTAGCTAATTGATTTGTGCAGCCATCATTGAAATCCAGTTTTAGAAATTTTCCATTATTAGGAAAAGATCGTGTTATCTGCTTGTAGTTAGTCTCCATTGCTACCTTAAATGCAGACAACTTCAAATCAGCTTTCAAAGCTCAAGTATAAGTTTTCAAACTGTGTTCTTTTTCAAGTTATTTTAGCTATTTAGAGCCCTTAACATCCCCATACAAATTTTAGAGTTATGCTTTCAGTTTCTGCAGAATGCCTGCTGTGATTTTGTTTTTTTTTTTAAACTAACTCACTTTGTGTGTGTGTCTGTGTGTCTGTGTGTGGGTGTGGGGGGGGATTGAGAGAGAGAGAGAGAGAGACTCAACTTGTGGGAGTTGGTTCTCTTTCCACCATGTGAGTTCGGGATATAGAACTCGGGTCCTTAGGCTCAGTGACAAATCCCCTTCACTGAGCCATCTCACCAACCCTGGTGGGCTTTTGATAGAATCCATATAATGAATCTTTAGATCATTATGTATAATGTTATTTTGACAGTATTGTCTTTGAAAACATAGTGTTTTTCCGTTTAGATCCTTTTCAGTTTTCCTCAGCAATGCCTTAATAGTTTTCCATATAAAAGTTTCCTTCTGTTGTTGAATCATTCCTAAGTATTTTATTCTTTGCAGTTCTATTGTAGATCATTTCATTTTGAATTTGTTTTGCTAACAGAAATAGTTGACTTTTATATATTTAGCTTCCTATGTAGAGCTAAATCTGGATTCTCAAGGCTAGGTATTTGATCCACAGGAAAGAGGAAGTAAAAGACAGATAAAAGAAAAGAAACGGGAAATGAGAAGGTGACATGAAGGTGGTTCATACTAAATTGAGATGTATCCCAGGAGGACATTTGGATTGAGATGAGTCGGTAGCGTCAGACAGGAGCCAGTTCTTAATGGCTCTTGGATTAGTCCACAGTCAGTGAGCTAGAATGGAAGGGCCAAGAAGACATTAGCATACTATTTTTAAAAATCTAAGCAAGAGGCAGTGTGGGCATTGGTTTTGTTGAAGATGGAGAGAAGTGGCCTGTCTACAAGATGTTGAATGAATTAAATTTAATATATGTAGAAAAAGTGGCCTGGACCTTCTCTGAGATTTGTGTTGTGGATAACCAAGTTCCTTGTGAGGATGTTCAGGAGAAAAATTATTTTGAAGTTATATTTGGCTTATATTTGTTGTTGACTATCAGAACATTGAAGTAGAAATCCTAATGGAAGTCTATATTAAAATAAATACATGTGGATTTGTAGAAAAATAAGCTGTAGGTATGGAATGTGTAAAACAGAAAAAGAATAGAGGAAGATAGACTGAGGAATTTAGATATTTCAGGGGAGGCAGAAGATAAGAAGAGGACAGAAAACACAGAGGTTCCACAGAGGCAGAAGAAGGAATCTGCAGTGCCAGGGGCCCCTGGGACGCTACTAGGAAAGAGGAGGTCATTTATACCTTAAATGACCTCATTGATAAGGGTAATTTCAATGGTATTACGGGAGCATAATGAATGCTGGGAGGTGAGGGAAAAATTTAAAAATTTTTATATAAAAATTTTAATATGGTGGTTATATTTATGATCATTCCTCTATCACTCTGGTTTTGAATTTTGATATCACTCTTTGGTTTTGAATTTTGACATTGAACTCATTGAAGCCATTTATCCTTTGAAAGCTGTTACTAAGTAGTCTGTGAGTCCTTCAGAAGTGTGGTTTCTTCAAAGTACAGAGACAAATAGAAAGCCAACATTTTCCACTAGCCTCTTTCTGTTAAAATCATCTTAAGAATACTTAGATATGTAAAGCAAGTATGAGAATAAATACAACTAAACTACTAAATCTTTATTACTCTGTGTTTAATAAAGATGTATTTAACTGTAATCAGTCTCTAATTATACCATACTTTTTGAAGATTGCATTTACATTGGTAAGAATCAAAAGCTACTCTAAGGCAAATACACATGGGGTCATGCTTTTGGATTTCGTAGCAGATTGACAGTACTCTTGCTCAAAGTTTCCCATCAGTTTGTGAGAGTTTTTCTCTCTTTTTTTTTTTTTTTTTTTTTTTTTTTTTTTTTTTTTTTTTATTTTGTCTTTTTAAGATAAGGTCTCCCTGGGGCCCCAGCTGGCCTGGAACTCACTATGTAGTCCAGGCTGACCTCAATCTCACAGTGATCCACATGTCTCTGTCTCCCAGCTGCTGGGATTAAAGGCATGTGCCACCATGCCCTGCCTCTCAGTGTGTGTTTTTGTTTGCTTTTATTATAGTTCCTTTGTAGTACTAGGGAATGTGAACTAGGGCTTTATGCATGTTAGACAGCCGTTCCACCACTCACCTACACCCCTATTCTATTCCTTCGGTTGTTTGTTTGTTTGTTTTTTCTTGGTCTTTTTGAGACAGAGTCTCCCTGTAGCCCCAACAGACCTGGAACTTACTATATAGACCATGTTGGCCTTGACCTCACAGAGATCTGTCTGCCTCTGCCTCCTGAGTGCTGGGATTAAAGGCATGTGCCACCAGGCCTGGCACCTAATCCTTCAGTTTTAAAATGAATATTTAACTAATTCTCTGCGATAATAACAAAGGATGGCCTTTAACTCCTTCTGCCTGCCATAGTATTGAGATTTTAGGTATGCAACCACCACATTGGCTGTCTTTGAATTGCCTTAGTAAGTGGCGTTGAAAGCAGCTTCTGGGTTCTGATGAGTTATTTCCCTGAAAGTTTTAGAAATGAATATACAGTTGTTTGTTATGTAAATAAGACATTTGTCTGCAGCCATACCACTATGAATATGCTGAATCTCTGTAGCAACCTCATTTAGAGCGTCATGTATTGCTGTTATGAGATCTTAAGTAATCTGAACCAAAATTATCTTCCTAAATTTTTTATTATTATTGGAATCAAGATCTCACTATGTAGCCCTAGTTGGCCTTGAACTTAAAAAGATTCACTGGCCTCTGCTTCCAGTATTGGGATTAAAAGCAATTAAAGGCACCACACACAGCGTTAAATGTATTTAAACAGGGGCTGGAACTATGGCTCAGCAGTTAAGAGCACTTGCTTCTGCTCCTTGGTTCAATTCCTAGCACACACAGAGCAGCTAACAACAATCTATAATCACAGTTCCAGTCTTAGTGGCCTCTAGGTATGCACCTAGTACACATACATACCTGGAGTCAGAACACTCATACACACAAAAATAAATAAGCCGGGCATGGTGGCACATGCCTGTGATTCCAGCACTCAGGAGGCAGAGGCAGGCGGATATCTGTGAGTTCAAGGCCACCCTGGTCTACAGAGTGAGTTCCAGGCCAGCTGGGGCTACAGAGAAATTCTGTCTCAAAAAGACAAAAAATCAAAAATAAATAAATAGGTCTTGAAAAGTATTTTGGGAGCTAGATAGATGGATTAGTGGTTAAGAGTACTGACTGCTCTTGCAGAGGATCTCCTGGTTCAGTTCCCAGCATTCACATAGTGGCTGACAACTCTGTAACTCCAGTTCCTGGGGGTCAGATGACCTCTTCTGGCCTCTGCGAATACCCATGCAGTGCATTTACATACACACAGGCAAAACACCCATACGCATAAAAAAATGCACTTAAAATTTTTACATATATTTGTATTTAACAGAACACATATAATTGTGTTCTGTTGCAATTTACTTTTAATATAAAGTACTTTAACTCACATACAAAAATAGGTTTTCAGGGCTGGAGAGATGGCTCAGCAGTTAAGAACACTTGCTGTTCTTCCAGAGGACCCAGGTTCAATTCCCAGCACCCCACATGGCAGCTAACAGTTGCCTGTAACTCCAGTTCCAGGGGATCTGGCACCCTCTTCAGGCATCTACAGGCTTTGCGTGACATGGGTGCACATGTGCAGGCAGTACACTCAACCACATAAAATGAAACTAATAAATATAAAAAAAATAGACTTTTTGTGAAGAATATGTACTTACAATTCTTGCAACTGTTCTACTTTTTACTGCTAATCTGTGATCACCTCTCCCACATCGGTTTTAGTATATTTTAGAAATTTCTTCTTTCCTGCTTTTAAGTTGATACTTGTCATTTACAAAACAATTATTTTTTATAAAATCTCATCTGATAATATAGGTTAAATTCATAAAGCTTGAGAAGGTATTAATTTTACCTTCTGAATAGAATAATAGCTCCCTCCTTTCATCAGTAAAGCGTATCCCAGTGATTTTCAAGGAATTCTTAAATTTGCCTAATTATGCACATATTGTGGCTGATAAGATGACTCAGCAGGTAAATGTGCTTGCCACCAAGGCTTGAAGATGTGAGTTTGATCCTGAGAACCCACATGATAGAAGGAGAGAGCAAATTCCTGCAAATTGTCCTCTGTCCTTCACATGAATGCTGTGCACATGTACTACTCCCCCCCCAAGTAAATATGATATATATTATTTCTTATACTAGTATACATGTTCGTTACCAAAAAAAACTTACGTACAAACATAATGAAAATAGAAATTGCCTTGTCAGAACTTTGAGGGAACTGAGATTGTTTTTTGCCCTATTTGAAAGGTAGTTTCATAAGCAATGGCAGTGGCCAGAGGATTAGCATTTGTGACTGGTCCCTGAGCCTCATTTTCATAAAGGGAGTGCAAAAGAGGGACAAATTAGAACATACACGGGCAGTGGGTGACATTGAGACAGGATCCACAGTCTTTCATGATGAGCAAGCAGTAAGTCAACCCAACGTTTGCTCTAAAAGGAGACTTGTTTATTGTATTGAACAGTAAACAGTTCTTCCTTTTTTCCAGAGGGAAACACTATCTGTCTTCCAAGGCTGTCCTTCAATGCAATATTCTTGAAAAGATAATTCAAGAAAGAGAAAATCAGTGCTTCAGAAGATGTGCTTACAAGATTCCTTGGAAGTTGTACAAAAATGCCAGAGAACCATTAGGGGTTGGCTCCCCACACACCATTAATACTCCTGCCCCCAGAGACTCATTTGCATTTTGATTTGTATCTTTCAAAAAACTTCAATTTGTGTATATATTCCTGATTTTTTTTTTGGTTTAATAAGAATGACTTCTAAATATAAGGATATGTATTTAGAACACAGTAAGAAATTATGTTGATCCATGAATGTGGCAAAACTAGTTTTTCGCTAGGAAAACTCTCCAGCCATGTGTATTTGGCTGTGTTTACAGTACCACATAGACAAGTATACTTCTCACCACTCATCAAAGAAGTCTCTTTTTAAAAAATATTTATTATTTTTGCTGGGTGTGGTGGCACATGCCTTTAATCCCAGCATTCAGGAGGCAGAGGCAGGCGGATCTCTATGAGTTCAAGGCCAGCCTGGTCTACATAGTGAGTTCCAGGCCAGCTGGGGCTACAGGGAGACCCTGTCTCAAAAAGATTAAAAAAAAAAAAACAAAAAAACCCTTCACTTTCATAATTCTTTGCCAGGCGTGGTGGTACACACCTGTAGTCCCAGCACTTGGGAGGCAGAGGCAGGTGGATCTCTGTGAGTTCAAGGCCAACCTGGTCTATATAGTGAGTTCCAGGACAGCTGGGGCTACAGGAAGACCCTGTCTCAAAAAAAAAAAAAAAAAGATTTTTATGGGGCCGGAGAGATGGCTCAGCGGTTAAGAACACTGGTTGTTCTTGCAGAAGACCCAGGTTCAAATCCCAGCACCCACATGGCAGCTGACAACTGTCTGTGACTCCAGTTCCAGGGACTCTTGACAGCTTCTTCCGTCCTCTGCAGGCATTGTATGACACGGGTGCACTTACCTACATGAAGGCAATACATGCATACGCATAAAATAAAAATAATGGGTGCTTATTTATTTGTATGTATGCATGTCTGTGTGTATCTGCCACATGTGTGAGGGTTCCCATGGAGGCCAGAAGAAGGTGTCAGATCCCCTAGAGCTGGAGTTAGAGATGGTTGTGAACTGTCCAATCTGGGTGCTCAGAATTGAACTTAGGTCCTCTGCAAGAGGAGCAATTGCTTTTAACTGTTGAGCCATCTCTCCAGCCCTCACTATGTTATTTTCTAAAGACGATAAATTTGATTTGGCAATTTAAGTTTTTTTACATTTCTCTATAATTTTTAAGTCTTGTGCTTTTTAAATATCAGTTTTATACTTGTAAAATGGATTGAATAAATCCCAATTTTATTTATTTATTTTTTTGTCTTTTTGAGACAGGGTCTCTCTGTAGCCGCAGCTGTTCTGGAACTCACTATGTAGACCAGGCTGGCATCGAACTCACAAAGATCCACCTGCCTCTGCCTCCTGAGTGCTGGGATTAAAGGCGTGCGCCACCACGCCCGGCCCCAGTTTTATTTTTATGTTGTATATAGAATGGAAAATAACATAATCATCTGGTTGTGTGCAGTTTTTTCTTTTGTTCTTGTTATTTCTTTTACATTTATTTTTGTGTGTGTCTGTGTCTATATGTTTATATGTACTTGCTCATGTGTATCACTGCATGTAGGTGTGGAGATCAGAGGACAGCTTGTGAAATCAGTTCTCTCCTGCTCTGATGTGGGTCCAGGGATCAAACTCAGGTAGTCAGGCTTGGTGATAAACCATCTTATTACTCCATATATGCCTTTGTAAAAAATCTTTAACTATAGATTTATTGTTTTCCATGGTCATTTCCTTTCATTACCCAATTTTTAATGATACATATTTTCTAGGAAAAGTATACATTATTTTAGGCTTTAAGGTTTTTATTGATGTAAATATGAAACAGCATTCTTTTGTAATTTAAATAACCTCTAGAGTTATTTAAGCTTTGTTCCAGTAATTATCATTTTCTTTTCTCTCTCCCCTTGTGGTTTGCTCCCTCTCCTTTCCCTTCTCCCCTTCCCTCCTCTCTTCTCCTTTTCATTCTGCCCTTCCCTCTCTTCTTTACATACTTATTCATTGAAATTATAAATAGATTATATTTAGATTATAATATAGATTATATTTAGACATATGCTTTGTTATATGCAAGATATTTTTATTACTTTAAAGTTCTGTTACTAAGTAAAAGCAGGAGAATATGAAACAAGTTGGAAAAATATTATAATTAAGGAAAATGTGGTAGTGCACACCTGTAATCTCAGTTCTTGTGAGGCTGAGGTTAGAGGATTGCTGTGAGTTTGAGGCCAGCCTGGGCTACATAAGTGAGATCTTGTTTCACAAAGAGCAAGGGAGTAGGGAAGGATTTAATTGTTAAAGCTCAGTTGTTTGTTTTCTTTTTTTGAGACAGGATCTCACTATGCAGCCCTGGCTAGCCTGGAACTCACAGAGATCAACCTGCCTCTGCATTTTGCATGCTGGGTTTAAAGGCATGCACCACCATGTCTGACAGAAGCTGCTTTAAGTACATTAAATACAGGGGACTGGAGAGATGGCTCAGCCGTTAAAAGCACTGGCTGCTTTTTCAGAGGACCGGAGTTCAATTTACCAGCACCCACATGGCGACTAATAACCATAACTCCAGTTCTAAGGGATCCAATACCCACTTCTGACCTCCTCAGGCATTGCACAATACAGGTGTATTTGTATGTAGGCAGGCAATAACATTCATATACATAAAATAAAAATAAAATACTAAAAAAGAGTTAAGTACATCAAATACATTGATAGTTTATTACCCTCTCTATTTTTGTTTTGAAAATTTCCGTAATAAAGAGGATTTTATAAAAACCATATTGTTTACCTAATATGATATTTTATTTACCTTTGATTTTTTTTTTTTTTAATAGAGTAAAGACAAGATTGCATCTTACAGCAAAACTCCAAAAATTGACCGAAGTGATATGGGCAAGGAGATGAAAGAGAAATCATCCATGAAACGTAAACTTCCTTTTACCATTAGCCCGTCAAGAAATGAGGAACGAGACTCAGACACAGGTATAGTCATTTACTCTCTGATAAACTTTTAAGTCACTTTCTTACTGTGATTTCTCTTTTTCTTTGTACCATTTCTCTTGAATTTCTGGTTTATAGAGAAATACTATATTGCAGTATTTCAGATTTATCATATGGGAATAGAAGTACAAGTTTATCACAAAAGTGTGGTTTCTAATAAGAGATTGAAAAAACAGTTTGTGGCCAGGTGTGGTGACACATGCTTAATCACAGCACTCAGGAGACAGAGGCCAGTGGATCTCTGTGAGTTCAGGCCAGCCTAGTCTATGTAGCAAGTTCTAGGCCAGCTGGGCTACAGGGAAGCCCTGTCTCAAAAAGAACAACAACAAAATTTGTCGGGGGTGGGGGGGCCTGGAAAGATGACTCAGTGGTTAAGAGCACTGGCTGCTCTTGCAGAGGACTCGAGTTTGGTTCCCAGCACCCACATGGCAGCTAACAAATATTCCTAACTCCGGTTCTAGGAGATCTGATACCCTCCAACATGGGTGCACTTGTATACATGGAGGCAAAACACTCATAACACATAAAATAAAAATTGTACAATTTGTGGTCCCTGCAAGACAAGATAATTGAATGGGTAGGCTCGGGGTGAAGGCACTTTTTGCCAACTCTGATGACTCGAGTTCAGTCTCTGGAACCCACATGGATGATGAAAAGAGAGAGTTGTCTCTTGCAAATTGTTCTCTAACTACACATGTACCATGGCACAGGTGTACCTACATACAAATTTTTAAAAGACTAGTTTTTAAAAATTTCTTTGTTCCCTAGTCTTAATACTTATTTCAAATCTCTTAGTACTTTCAGAACTTAATTTTGGGGGGATCATTTCAGAATGAAAATTTGCTCAGTCAGTAAGAAGCATCACTGAGATTTTGTATTTATGAGACAAAGATACTGAGTTTTTGTGGACACAGCAATAAAGGTCAGGCATTTTAGATTCACAATTGAATTAGAACTATGTACCACCACAAAAATGAGACAAATGGCTTAAGTGCTATTCATACAATACCTTTGTTTCTTAAAACTCTTACATATGGGGGTCACCAGATGCAGTTAAGGGTGCTCACCACCAAGCCTGTGGACTAGACCAGTCATTCTTGAAATTAATATAAACTTGAATGCTTGATTATATATTTTGTCACACATTTTTTTGCATAAAATATTAATAAACTTTATGAAAATGTTTTAGTTTCACTCACAGGAAGTTAGTATTTCACTCTCAGTATACACATGAGATTTCTATCTTGGGTCTTTTTTTATCAACCTTAAATCAATACCAAAATGATTTTTTTTTTTTTTTTTTTTTTTTTTTTTAGACAGGGTCTCCCTGTAGCTGGCGTGTACCATCATCACACTCAGCTCAAGAAATTCCTTAGTTTTTAATATACACAATTAGTAGGTAGATCTTTTGTGTATTTTGTCTCTTTGCTTACATTAAAAATTGGTTTTAGGATAGCCCTACACCCAGGAGTATAAGGGCAGCACAAGTTGGATTCCATGGGTTATTTAAAAAAAAAAAAAAAAAGCTGCAGAGTTGAAATGTTCGGGAGGTGAGGGTAGGTAGACCTGGGAGAAGTTAGGGTGAGAAATGCAGTGTAAATACAACCAAAGTACATTTTATCAAAGTCCCAAAGAATTTAAATTGAAAAAAATAATGTTTTTAAACAAACTCATGGCCTTTTAAAACCTTGAATGTTTAAAATTAAGAAATTTTATGTTCTGTTCATTTTAAGTTATACCGTATTTTTTTTTCTAGAGATGCAAAAACTTTTTTCCCCTTGAAGCATGACTGTCCGTATGCTTCAGCAGTATTCTGAAACCATAACTGAAAAGACAATAATTTAAGTCATGTGCCCAGTTGTATCATTTCAGTCAGCAGTAGGCTACATGCATAACAGTGGTCTCGAAAGATTGCATCACATAGAGAAGGATGTTGAGTCATCTTAGTCTGTATAAGGACATCTTGTGATACCCACACAGCAGTGGAGTTATTCAGTGGCTCAGACCACATCTTCATCCTTACATAATTAGTTAAGGTCTTGCCTTTTCCCCTAACAGTTCCTTTGCTGGTCATTTTTAGAATTACATTCTCCAGATTTTATTTCCCAAAGACAGTAATATTTCTTATAGTATTTTTTTTTATTCTTTGAGCATATCATGCATGTATACAATGTAGTTTGATTTCCCCCTCAAACTTCTCCTGCAATCTCCTACCTCCAACACTTCTACCTTCCAACTTCATGCCCCTTCTCTTTTTTATATATCCCACTGAGTGCAGTTAGTGCTGCCCAAATGTACATGGGTATGGGCTATGCACTAGAACCTTGGCAAACTTCCAGTGGCCACATCACCAAAGAAAAACGACTCTCCCCTCTGCCAGCAGCTATCTACTGTAAGTAGATCCTCAGTAGGATTGGGGCCTTGTGAGCTCCTCTGTCATCAGTGCAAGAATTTTGACTCGATCTTGTGTAGATCTTGTGTATGTAAACATAGCTGCCACGCGTTTTTAAGCAGAACAGTTATGTCATGTCCAGAAGACAGTGTTTCATACTACTCCTCCCCATCCATCGGCTATTATAATCTTCGCACCACCTTGAAGAAGAAAGTTTGGTAAATTAAATGCTATTTTTTAGGAATAAGCCTTCAAAATAATAAATTTCCTATTAGAACCTCTGTATTCTATCGGCCAGATTGTTTCTCTTTTATTTAGAGTAAAATTAAGTAGAAAACGTTACTTAGAAAGACATGAACTCTTGAATAAACACCTAATTCCTATTTTATTTTATTTTTTGGTCTTTTTGAGACAGGGTCTCCCTGTAGCCCCAGCTGCCCTAGAACTCACTGTGTAGACCAGGATGGCCTTGAACACAGAGATCCACCTGCCTCTGCCTCCTGAGTGCTGGGATTAAAGGTGTGTGCCACCACACCTTGCTCTAATTCCTATTTTAATGATTGTACTATATACTATTTTCCTTGATGACTTTTCTACTATTTGCATTTATTGAGGTGTTGCTGATGTCTTTAAGAAAATGTCATCTAAAAACTCATAATATTCTC
Source organism: Nannospalax galili (assembly GCF_000622305.1). NCBI lineage: Eukaryota > Metazoa > Chordata > Mammalia > Rodentia > Spalacidae > Nannospalax > Nannospalax galili. The sequence continues at coordinate 7,958,540 of NW_008339923.1, forward strand.
TTAGAACAATATTACATGCTCTCACCAAATAAAATGCTGGTGAATTTAAAGAATGTTTTTTATCTGGGCATGGTACAGTACCCACCTATAATCCCTGTACTCAGGAGATAGAGGCAGGAGTATCACCATAAATTTGAAGCCAACCTGGTCTGTAGAGAAAGTTCCAGGCCAACCAGGACTGCATAGCATGATCCTGCCTGCATGTATATAAGTGCACCTGTGTCATGCAATGCCCCCAGAGATCAGAAGAGGGCATTGGATCCCCTGAAACTGGATGGATAGCTCATGTGGGTTCTGGGATCCAAACCCTGATCCTTTGCAAGATCAGTCGGTGCTCTTAACTGCTGAGCCATCTCTCTAGCCCGAAGTTAATTTTTTAAAAGACAATGCATTTTAGAAAAGTAACTCACTAGACAGATAAAATATGGAAAAGAAAAGGCATAATCTGAAGCAGTGTCATTGAATCTTTGTATCTATATCATAGTACAGTTCATTATAATTATCTTATTTCGGCTAGTCACTAGTATATCTGTTTATAGCATTCCAGTATCTATTCTACATTGCTTATCCTGTCAAGAGAATTCCCCAACATTTTGTCCTGTGAAATATTTGTGTGTGTTTTTATGTGTGCGTGTATGTGTCTATGTGTTTGTGTAAGTGTACATACACATGTGTACAAGTGCTTGTGGAGGTCAGAGGCCAATGTTTGATGTCATGTTCAATTGCTTTCCACGTTTTTAAAAAAAATTTTATGTGTATGAGTGTTTTGCCTGCATAAGTACACATGTGTTGTACAGTGCCAATGGAGGCCAGAAAAGGGCGTCAGATCCCTTGGAACTGCAGTTATCAATGATTGTTAATGGCCACTGGGGTGCTCAGAGCTGAGACCAAGTCCTCTGCAAGAGCTGTCAGTGTTCTTAACCACTGAGCCATCTCTCCACCCGCTTCCATTTTTTGAGACGGTCTCTGAACCTGGAGCTTGCAGATTTGTCTAGATTGGCTGGCTAGTGAGCAGGAGGCGTCTTCCCACCTCTGCCTCCCCAGTGCTGGGATTGGAGGCTGATACTGCTATACCCAACTTTTTGTATAGGTGCTGGGGATCTGAACTCAGGTCCTCAAGCTGGTGTGGCAAGCATTTTACCAACTGAGCTATCTCCGCAGCCTCTGTCCTATGAAATATTGAGACGTGATTATATACAGTGGTACATTGAACCTGTGGAAGCATAAAAGTAGCTACTTGTTTCTGGAAGACACTGCTCATACTTAACATACTTTCTTTGTCTCATTCTTAGCATTGGAAATTTACTTTCTAACTCCTTTTAATCTTTCTATAATCTTGCTTGACAGGATAAGTTATTATAGTCATAATAGATGCAAATAATAGTGTAGTGTGTATCATCAAAGATTTTGGTGTCTGATCATTGTTGGTACCTACTTAGCTCCCTTTAAGCCCTGACCAGATTATTTGGCTTTTGTTTAAATTTCAATTTTTTTCCTTTGTATAAGTAAGTCTTAATTTCCTCATGTGCATATAGTCACCACCTTCTGAGAAGTATGACCTTTAAGCGATGGAGTGTATGAGTTCACTTTATGACATACTAACAGCAGAAATGGGATCAGCGGTGGCTGAGTATTTGCTAATTTAATGCAGTGAGAAGGCTAGGCACAGGTAGTCCAGAGTTGGTATAGCTGCTCAGTAATATGAGTTGAGGCTAGATTTTTTTTTCTTTCTTTCTTTTTAACTTTTTTTTTTTTTTTGAACCTAGTCACAAGATTTCACCTTCTGTTCAAAAGGAGAAGAGTGTCTTCTCATGAGCTTGGCCATTATATTGATGAAATGACCTACTTAGAAACTTATACTTCTGTCTGGGTGTGGTGATGCATGCCTTTAATCCTAGCACTCAGGAGACAGGCAGGCAATTTCTTTGAGATTGAGACCAGCTTGGTATATATAGCTAGTTTTCAGGTCAGCTGGGGTTACAAAGAGATCCTGTATCCAAAAAGTGGGGGGGGAGGGATTAGGGGAGGTAGGAAAAGAAACTTTATTGATTAGTCTACTGTACTATACTACAGAGAATCTTAAAAACCAAATACTTTTGATGGTATATTGTCATTTTGTTGATAATTGGACTATTTCTGCTAAGATGGGGAACATGAATATTGGTAGGTGACTTAAAATATTTGCCATATAGCTTTTGAATTCCATCTGAGAAACATCTTTTCCTTTATGTTTGATAGTTCTAATATTTTACAGAGAAATAAATAGTACTTTATCATTTTTGTTTGCTTAAGGAGCTAGAAAGATCCTCATTTCTTTAATATTGTTTCCTCTTACCTAAGCATCATTTATTTGATTACTGTAGTTTTTCCTCTTGGCAATTTTAGGCAGTGTGACTATAGAAAATTCAAAGAGGCACAGTTTGATCTGTTCCCAAAGTCTGTGCTGGCAATTGTAGAGCATGTTAAAATTTCATAAATAAAGCCTCTGTCAGCCAACCTTATAAGTTCTGTTTTCCTGAGATTATAAATGTTATTAAAGAATTTATGTTAATGTGACTCAAACAAGTGGAGAGAGTAACATGTTTTATAACTCTCAAATGTTTCCTCTAGTATGTGGAATCTTGATATAAATACCTATATGAGATGAAAGCAGAACGGGAACTCTTGGGAGGGGAAGGGAAAACAAAAGGATAATGAAGGAGAGAGAGGAGACATCACATTTCCTTTCATTATGAAGAATCTAGATTTAAATATATTAATAAATACTTCTATATTTATTAGAATGGAAGTAGAAGGGTGATGTGAGAGGAATAAGGGGAAGAACGGAGGAGGGCCATGAAAGATAATGGAGGTGAATATAAGCGAAGTATGATTATACATACCTGTGTCAATACCATAGTAAAACCCATTGTTTTAGGCCAGATGTGGTGGTACATGCCTTTCATCCCAGCACTCAGGAGGCAGAGGGCATAGGATCTCTGTAAAACAGTATTTTGTATGCTTTTTGTTTGTTTCTTTCTCTCCTTTTTGAGAAAGGGTCTCAGCTTTGTAGCCTTGACTGGCCTGGATCTCTCTATATAGACCAAGCTAGCCTCAAGCTCAAAGAGCTCTGTCTGCCTCTCTACCTTCTAAGTGCTGGGATTAAAGACATGTACCACCATACTCAGCTCTCAAAAAAATTTTAAGGGGGTGGGAATTATTCACATTGGAGTTTTCTGGAAAAGAACTATGTTAAGGTAACAGAGTCAGTATTCTATTTAATAATAGTAATTGTCTTTGATAATTTTTATTTTATTTTTTGTTTTGGGGGACAGGTTCTCACTATGCAGCACTGGCTGGCCTGGAATTTGCTATGTAGATCAGACTGACCTAAAATTTGTGATGGTCCTCCTGCTTCTGTCTCCTGAGTACTAAAATTATAGCTGTGTGCCACTATGCCCTCACTTTAAAATACAGTATTTTTGAGGTTTTTTTTTTTTTTTTTTCTTTTAGTTCCTCACAATGCTAGAGATCAAACTCAGGGCCTTCTGTAGACTAGAGCTCTACCACTCTGCTGCCTCTCAAGCCCTAACTTTGGTGGTTTTATGGCATTGACTTACCACAGGTTGTCTCTTGTCTCTTTACTAACTTTATCCCTAAAAATTTTAAACATACAGTGTAGATTTTAAAATTATCTTGTTATTTTTCTGTTGCTCTGTGGCAACCTGAAGAAGAATATTATCTTTTATAAGATTGCCTTTAAACTACAAGTATTGGCTTGTTTCATCTTATGAAGAACATAGAAGGAAAAGAGAATGTTCTGCCAAGCTCATGATGTTCTGTGCCAGTCCCATGGGTGGCAGTGGTCTCATTCGGCTGAATCTCACTGTAGCATACTAGAAAACAGTAGTAAAGGACAAGATACAGAAGCTCTAATTTTCCAACTCCTGAAGCAAATCTTTGTGGAACACATAATTCCCCCAAATCCATTGTAAATGTACTGTTTGAAGGTTGGAAGATCAGGAGTTCAAGGCCAGCCTTAGTTACATAATGAGTTCAAGACTAGCGTTGGCTACATAATTCAGGGCTAGCCTTGGCTCCATAAGAGCCTATCTCAAAAAAATTTAAAAAGCCAAAGGGCAGATGGAGTCAATAAGTTGCATACTTCCAAAAGAAGGCTTAAATAAGATGCTAAGTGACTAACACTTCTTTTTATTAGTAAATATCATTGAAAGGTCATTTTTTTCTATAGTGCTTTAATCTGTCTAAATAATATGAACTGCTTTCAATATTTCATTTAACCAGTGCAATTCATTGGTTGCCACTTGTTTTTGGCTTTGATATGGAAACTAAACTTTTTTGCTTATCTTTATATGAAATGTCAGATATTTTTCGTGGAATTCTTGTGCATGTTAAAATTAATGTATTTAGACTTCAAATGTGTTTATTTACAATTGTTTGTCTCTGATTTGTTTTTTCTCAATTCTTGAATAATCATACCTAACTAAAATCATGAATACTATCTACAGTAATGATTCTGGAAAGAAAAATACATATCAATAAGTTGAGAATGAATATCAGAATAAAAACTATTGAGAGTTTAAATGACATATTGTTTAAAAGCAAAAATGTTTGCTCTGACTGTGTTATCAGAACTCTCAGTATTCTCTGTCATAAATTGTTAGACAGAAATCCATAGTCTTACTTGATATGATAAAATTATAATTTAGGCTGATTTCTTTCTGTCTTCAATTCATATCATTTGAAATGTGTATAGTCTATTGAATGGTCTGTGGTCTAAAGTAATGCCACAGTCCTAAATGGTCTTTGACTTTGGGGTAGTTTTGACCCTCATGGAAAAATAAACTTGATTATCAACTTATTCAAAGACAAATTCTAAACAGAAAACCAGCGATAATAATGCTGCCTCTTTTAACATTATTGATATATTTTGAAGAGTAACATCAAAAGAGAGGATATATTTTAATAAGAAACATCATGTCTGTTATTGATACTGTATGGTTAAATTTCTCAAATTTAAGATCGTCTATTTAAAGAAACTGAAATATTAAATGTTGATCAAACCATTGTTTATGTGTACTTTGGTTTTACCCTAAAAATAATAGTTTGAAAAAAAATTTTTAATTCATTGTCTAACTAACTGATGGTCTTCTGAAAATGTTGGTTTGTTGAATTCTGCATTTTCCCTTGGTATGCTTTTTCTTTTCTCCTGTCTCTTCTCATTCTATAGATTCAGACCCAGGACATACAAGTGAAAATTGGGGGGAGAGACTTATATCTTCTTACAGGACATACTCAGGTAATTAGATTATCAGGTGCTCCTCTTCAGCTAGTGGTTTCTGTCACATTTACATTTGAGTGCTGTACTATAAGTAACTTACTTTCAACCAGACATCTCTGGTAGGTTTAAATGAGTTATATGGATCCACCAAAGTTTTCAGTTTTTCAGCATATCCAGCATGTGCTATCTGTGAACACAGTATGGATTTCTATAAGCTTCCACTTAGATGTTATATATCACAATGTGGGAACACCATTCATGTAAAAAAAAAAAAATGAAAATCAACTTCTCCTGGCATCAGTACAGACTCCTAAGAAGATGCCCATCATGCTGGTCTGTTTCATTGTCAACCCTTCCCATTGTACACCAGCTGTACTGGTTTTGATAGACTTGTGTCATCTTACTCTTAGTCATGTGGTTTTATTTTAAAATACTGAATTCTTTAGTCTTCTTTGACTTTGCTATCCATGTTGAATTTAACCACAAGTAAATTAAAATAACAGATCACCTGGACAGATGCCTTTGTCATTGTGTTAGAACTTTTCTATTTGGCTATGGTTCCAAATGCTAGGACTTCATAATTGCTTGAAATAAAAGAATATCGGAGAAGATAGAAATAGTATCATTTAAAAATAGACTAGTTGCTCTGACTGTTCTTTCCTTTTAAATTGGGCTGGCATTCTCTCTCTAAACTTTTCTAAATGAAAATCTTGCGTAGTCCCTGGGTATTTCTCCAGCTTTCACCATACCATATTTAGCTATAAAAATTGAAATAGCCAGGCATGATGGCCCAGGCCTTTAACCCCTGCACTTGGAAGGCAGAGGCAGGTGGATCTCTGTGAGTTCAAGGTCAGCCTGGTCTACATAGTGAATTCCAGGCCAGCTAGGGCCACAGGGAGACCCTGTCTCAAAAAATAAAGTAAAATAAAGCCAGGTGTGGTGGTGCATGCCTTTAGTCCAAGTACTTGGGAGACAGAGGCAGGTGGACCTCTTGTTTGATGGAGGTCAGCCTTGTCTACTCAGCAAGTTCCAGGCCAGCCGGGGCTAGAGGGGGAGTTTGTCTCAAAAAAAAAAAACAAAAAAAATTTGAAATATTGAAATAAACCTTCTGTTTATGATACACTTTTATTTTGTAAATGTGTGGAGGTAGTGATAGAATCAAATAATCACCCTTAGAATTACTATGAAATCATTAATTGATCTGGTAAGTCAGTAGTTCCTGATTACCAGTTAAGTTGGAGAAGATAGAATTATATTTACCATGTGTTACTGTGGAATTAGCATGCCTTTCTCGAAGGTGACTACTAAGCACTAAGATATACCTGAAAGTACTGTATGTGATGAAGTAATTCATGATCAGAGGGTCACTGCTGGAAATCAAGGTACAGGCATTCATTCACCTGTTCCATAATATTTTAGAATCTGAGCATAATGGTCATTTTTTAATTGGGATTAATGAATGCATACTGAAATGTGATTGATTTAATCACGTTTACTTACCTCCGTTTTCTTACATGGAAACTATTTTACTGGGAAATGTTTTATTCTTTAATTTTTGAGACACTGATAGGTTTATGAACCAAGTTTCCCAAGAAAAAGTTCTGTTTCTTCTCTGTAATACACTGTACCCTTGGGAGGTGACAATGTTGTGAGTGTTCTGTTTGTTCCAACAAGAATGAGAAAGAAATCATTAATTTTCCAGAATATGAGACTGAGACATGTGTTTCTGAAGCTCTGAAAAAGAAAGTAAAAAAGGAAGGAAAGAAGGAAGAAAGAAAGTTGGGTTGATGTAAAGACCACTTCAATTTTTATTTTAATTACTGTTAAGTGAATTTCTTGGATGTTTCCTTAAAAATCTCAAAACTGACTAAGTGGAATTTCAGGTCTGAGTTAGATTGTGCTGAATTTGGTGCATTATTAGAACAGATGAGAATGATTTTCAATGACTGGAGAGCTCAGAGCTGGTCTGGGATGTAGCTCAGTGGTTGAGCTCTTATATAGCATGTGGGAAAGAAAACCTTGGGTTCAGTCCCCAGCTATAAACAAACAAACCCCTATAACTGGAGCATTCTCTATCTCTTTTTAGATATATAGCATATCATCACTTTCTAACTTAGACTAATAAGAGGAAATATTTCACAGGATACATCCCAAGTAGCTCTGTCCATTGTTTTAAATTTGACAAAGCTGCCCAGATGTACTGGCACATACATAGGACCCCAGCACTTGGGAGGTAGAGGTGGAAGGATTACAAGTTTGAGACTTCTGAGCTGTATGGTAAGTTCCAGGCTAGTTTGGGCTACATAGTGGGACCCTGTCTCAAAAAAAAAAAAAAAAAATTACAAAAAGAAAAGTGAAAAAGATAAACTTTGGAATATAGCAGTCTAATGCTTAACAATTTTTAAGACGTGTAATTTGGGGGCTGGAGAGATGGCTCAGCAGTTAAGAGCACTGACTGCTCTTACAGAGGACCCGGGTTCGATTCCCAGCACCCACATGGCGGCTACAAACTGTCCTTAACTCCAGTTCCAGGGGAATCTAAAGCCCTTTTCTGACTTCCGCGGCATTGCACGACACGGGTGCACTCACATACTTGCAGGCAATACACTCATACACATAAAAGTAAATAAAATATATATATTTTTAAAAAGAATAGCGCAATTTTATTTCAAACCTACCTAACTTTACACCACCTAGTGTTCAGTTAACTTTCTTTTCCTATCATGGAAAATGCAGGTTCAGAAAGATAATTATGATAACTCAAAGGGAAAAAAAAACCAATTCATATTGGGTACAAGCATCTAATACAAATTTTTGTTTAAATATTTGGAATACATCTACTTCGTTCTTTTTCAAAATGTATTAAGTACATATTTGATTATTTGGTTAAGTATGTCTTTTCTATAACGGGTATATACACTATAGAGTGTCATCTTTAAAATAAGATGTTAAACTGATGTGAGGAAAAAAATCAGTAATTTTGCAAATAGAAAACAATGCAGCGGGTATGGTAGTTCACACCTGTAATTCCAGCACTCCAGAAGCTAAGGCAGGGTGATCACAAGGTTGAGGCCAGCCTAGGCTACAAAGCAAGACCTTCTCTCATAACCCAGAGGGGCAAGTGCTGTATTTTGAGGGTTTTTTTGTTTTGTTTTGTTTTGTTTTTACACCTGTTACCAGGTTTTACTACTTTTCCTTGAAACATTTTTTTTAAACTTTCTATTAAATGTTCATAATATTAACTATTTTAACTCTAGGAGAGAAAGACATTCATTATATTTAAAAATTGTTATCAGATAAAAAAGCATTAAAAACAGGAATAGTGATTATAGATCCTCCCTAAATACTAGAAAACAATAATTTACAGAGAATTGTTAAGAAGAGAAAGAGTCTATGTTTCAGGGGGAAAAAATCTACAAAAGGCCTGTTTAGGACTTTAAAAAAATTGTTTTAGTAATAGGTTAAATATTGTGCCAGATTGGATTTCTATAAAAGTGACTGATTACTGATAACAGTATAGAAATGATGAAAATGAAAGATAAAATATGTGTTAATAAAGTTGATTTTAGTAAGTTGAAATTTTGGGGTTTGTTTGGAAAATCAAAGTTCAACAACTGGACTTGTTAGGAGTTTACTGAAAGATACAAATTTGTGAGCAGCAAAGTTTAAAGTATTAGGGCCTCATGTTTTTTAGACCATTAGGTTACCAGTTTATTCTAATTAACTGAAGATGGTAGGCTGGCGCAATCACTAAATTCTTAGGAATACTAGTAATATTAGATTTAATTAATTTCTTGAAACATATTAGATTTACTATTATTTTCCATTCATTTTTACTAATTTTAAATTTTATTATTTATCTTCGTAGCTCCTCTTTGCAGGTTTACCAAAACCTGAATTTAAAATTCCAAAAATAGGTTATCTAGTAGATAATAACCAGATCTTTGTATCCTCTTGTACATGGTGTCATCATTAAATCAGATGAATTCCTTAAAGACAAAGGGCATCTGTATCTCTTACTGTGCAGTCTGTGGACATGCTAGCCACATTTCTAGAGGATTTTCGGAATAGCTAAATCTGATGTGATAAGTCAGATCTCCCTCAGAAGGACTTTGGACAATTTTAGATCTTTGCTGAATCTATGTTAACCCCCAGTCACACAGAATCTTTTATTTTTGCCTTTGATTAATATTCCATGTTCAACTCTCCCATCACTGCAATGAAATTATTTGGTGGCTTTTCTTTAGTAACTGTTCTGTGTGGTGAGACTTGTCTTGAATATTTAGCCTCTTGGAAGATTATACAAGTCATTGCTAGAATTAAAGAAATAATTAGAAGGAACATTGGTATATAGGGTTAGCTGTAATAGTAATAAAATGATAGTGCATGAAAGACAAGGCCCAAAGGTGTAATAGAGTTGGCTTTCAACAGATTCAACTAATCACAGATCAAAACTACTTGGGGAAAAACTGTTCAGAATTTTTTCTTGTTTTTATTCCCTAGAGAGTGCAGTATACCTACCTATTCACATAGCATCAGCATTATAGCATGTATTATAAGTATTCTGGAGATAATTTAAAGCATATTGGAGGATTTGCACGTTTTATGAAACACTACACTACATTTTATCCAAGACGTGAGCATTTGCAGGTTTTATTGCCCTTTTATTGCCTTTTATTGTCCGCGAACCAATTCTTTGCAGATATGGGGGCGGCTATTTTAAGGACTATTTGAGTTGCTGTTAAAGACAGTAAATTTTAATAGAACAGATCACTAAATAAAAATGTTATTTGTAGTAAATTTCCAAGTGCCTGGAAACATTAGAATCAAGAATATATTTTTCTGAAGCTTTCAGGAAAATATTGCTTATATAAGTCCAATACTCTTGTCTGACTACCACTGGATTATATATTACGTACATTTCCCACATGCATGCATAACATCTAACAAAAAAGCTCTTGTTTTGAATACTTAACAGTTGTTTCAGATTCTTACATATTTATTCATAATTACAGAGAAAGAAGGTCCAGAAAAGAAGAAAACAAAAAAAGAAGCTGGAAATAAGAAATCTACTCCAGTTAGCATTCTCTTTGGTTACCCACTTTCTGAGCGAAAGCAGATGGCACTTCTAATGCAGATGACAGCAAGAGACAACAGTCCAGGTGATTGACACCTACCATCATTGTGCTAATGTGTCTTCTGTGTTTGCCTTGGATTAGGGTCACCTTGTCTTTAATGATTATTTTTGTGTAATTTGAATTTTTATCCTTTCTTGAATTTTATCAGAATTACTTCTAACCTTAGTTCGTCATTTTTTATTATTTGTATAACAATTTATTGTTGCATCCTCCATTGGATTACAAATAAGAGCAGGAATCTTTGCACTTACTAGGCACCAAGCAGGCAGTTGTTAAATAAATGAATAATGTATTTGAAATTGGGTAACTAGGTTGAGAAATTCATAGCAGAACCCTAACCTATGTCCATTTTAGAGCCTTCTGATTTTTAAAATAAGCTGTGTTGTTTTGTTGTTTGCTTATTCTCAGTGGTTTTTGTTGTTATTGTTGGGCTTTTTTTTTTTAAACATTTCTTTTAATTGAAGCTTTATGGATTTTTTAATTTTATTGATTTATTTGTAGCATATGAGTGTTTTGCTTGCATATATGTAATAAGTGCACTATTTTGTGCCATGGCCACGGGAGCCAGAAGGGATGTTAGAGCCCCTGGAACTAGTTATTGACAGTTGTTAGCTGCCACGTGGGTGCTGGAAACTGAACTCAGGTCCCCTGCAAGAACAACCAGTGCTCTTAACCACTGAGCCATCTTTCCAGCCCTTTTTAATAGAATTTTAACATTTATTTCTTTGCTTATTATTTGTGTGTCTGTGTGTGTTGCCCACCTCCACCATTGTGCACATATGTGGAGGTCAGAAGACAACTTGTGGGAGTCGTTTTTCTCCTCCTACCACATGGGAACCTAGAGATTGAAGTCAGGTCATCAGGCTTGGTGGCAAGTACCTTAATCTGCCAAACATCTCATTGACCCAGTTCTCACTGTTTCTATCACTAACTTGGGAATGATTGGGCCAAAAGGTGTATTACAGTGCTAATATGTTAAACATTTCTCTAAAAATTGCTCATTTCCTATGCCTCTGCCCCCATAAACAGTCACTGTTGAGAGTTGCTTATCTGTATATACTTCAGGGATTTTCTGGGCATAAACATATAGATAAAATATGTCTTCTTTTGTTTTGCCCATGCATGCTAGTTGGGGTAGTCAACTACTGAGCTAAAACCTCAGCCTTATTTTTACTTTTTTATTTTGAGACAGTCTCACTAAATTGCTCAGGCTGACCTTGAACTACATAACCCAACCAGGCCTTGAATTTGAAATTGTCCTGTGTCAACCTTCTGAGTGGCTTGTTCTGCAGGCCTGTACCACCATGTCCAGCTCAGAGATATCTTTTGTTGTGGGTTGAATTTTTCCAGTATAAATATGATTATACTGTAATATTAATCTATACCTGATTCTTTGCATTTAAGTATAGTTGCTAGTCAGCTAACGAAGTGTTAGGCATCATATAGATGTGCTTAGAGTTTAGGGTTGTTTTATCCATTTGATAGATCTTTAGTTTTTTTTTAATTATTTATTTAATAAACATGTGATTAGAAGAAGCATTTCATTACAGTATAACATACTCAATTTCCAGAGCAAAATGCATCTCTTTCAGTATTGACTGTAAATTTTTAGGTTCACAGTTGAATTAATACAGTTATACAATATTGAACTCAATGTAAACCCTATAAGACATAAAACTGAATGAGGTTTTAACCTTTAAAAAATCTCCATTTCATTTTAAAATATACTGTTATATACAGAAAAACTCATTTTAATGCTGCTAACACTTAGATGTTTGCAGATGCATCTCTAATCTCTATGTATTTGATTATTACTAGTCACAGTCACTTTCTGAAATCCACCTGAGCATGGATATAAAATCATTGGGTAGATTTCAGTGGTAATGTGTTTCATCTCTACTAATTAACATGGAGCAAATTTTTATGCTTCTTCCTCAGATATAACTCATTTTTTAAAATTGTTGATTTTTTTTGTGTGTATTTCATACAGAACATCCCAAACTGTAGGGTCTCTCCCTTTCCTCGTGGGTCGTTGGCCACCGGCCCATGAGGACAAAGGGAGCAGAAGCGACGAACGGGGTCAGGACAGCCAGTGAGCACTGACGGAAGAAAGCCCTTCCAGGGAGGCAGGTTCAGTGATACAGACAGCTCCAGATTCAGTGAAACAGCTCCATTTATTCATTGGGGATTAGGGAAAATACAGTGTGGAGGCAATAGCCAATGCTTCAGCTGATAGGTGCTCATAGTATGCTTTATTTACATGTGGCAGTAGGCTCCTATCATCCAACTACTGGGCAATGCCTAATTATCATATAGAAAAAACCTAGGGGTAGTTTCTACTCCAGGTAACTATGCCAAAGGTCATGTTTTAAATGAGGCCAAGCATCCGTGCTTGGCGGCACTTTCCAGGTAAGTCAGGCAGGAAGCTCCTGCTGAGAAAGGAACCAACCTTAACAGCAGTGTTCCACAACATCAAACAATCTTACTCATCTATATACCCACATCCCAAATGACACCCTCCCATAGTCTCCCCCCACCCACTGGAGCCCATATACTCTGTAATCTCTGTTACTGTCCACTGTATTGTCGGCGCCTCCAGCCGTTCTCCAGTGCTTGTTCATCTGCTGAATCTAGTCAGCCTATCTAGAGTTCCTTGTTTTAGGAAGATCAGCTCTTCCACAGTAGATCCTTTTGTTTTGTTTTGTTTTGTTTATTTATTTATTTATTTATTTATTTATTTTGGTCTCCCTGTAAGCCCCCAGCTGTCCTGGAACTCACTATATAGACCAGGCTGGCCTTGAACTCACAGAGATCCGCCTGCCTCTGCCTGCTGGGAGTATAGGCATGCACCACCACACCCAGCAGATCCTTTAGTTTTAAAGAAAGTCAACAAACTATTTTTCTTAAATAATTTGACAATCAAGATTATAAAGTTGAAAGCCGGGCATGGTGGTGCACGCTTTTAATCCCAGTGCTTAGGAGGCAGAGGCAGGCAGATCTCTGTGAGATAGAGGCCTAGTGAATTCCAGGCCAGCTGGGGCTAGAAGGAGACCCTGTCTTAAAAAGACACCCCCTACCCCAGCAAACAAACAAACAAAAAAATTCTTGCTGAGGCAGTATACTTGAAAGTCCAGAAGGCATATTTTTAAACTTTTCTTAGAGCTGATATTTCTTTTAAAGACTTGTGAATTTTCAGAATTAATGGCTTAAGAAACCATTTTTCCCCTATCAGTTCTGAAATTGAGTGGGGGAACTTTGGGTTTCATCTAGTTTAACATTCATATTTTTGATGTAGAAACTAAACAAGCATCAAAAGATGTTAACCAGGGGGCTGGAGGGATGACCAAATGGTTAAGAGCACTGGCTTCTTTTCCAGAGGACCTGGTTTCAATTCCCAGCACTGTGGTTGCTAACAACCATCCATTGGGGATCTGACACCCTCTTCTAGCTTCTGCGTGCTTTGCACAACACTTGTGTACTCACACACGTGCAGGCAAAACACTCATACATACAGAATAAAAAATTTTTAAAGATGTGAATTGGCTAGACAGATTGCTCAGTGGTTAGAAGCATATACTGCTCTTATAAAGGACCAGAATTTGGTTCCCAGCACTCAGAAAAAATAAACCTAAAAAGAAAAAGATGTGAATTATAGCAAAGCATAATTTTGATAAACCTTTTTCTAATTGCCCTTGCCTTTTACAGATCTTTGGCTTAGTTTTCATAGTAAAATAATCAGAGTTGAATTTGTGTATAATATCAGAAAAGAGCTAATTGTAATTTATTAAGTTATTCAGTGCTCACGAAGATCAGAAGAGGCTGTCAGATCCCCTAGAACTGGAGTTAAGGACAGTTGTTAGGCACTATGTGGTGCTAAGAATTGAACCCAGGTCCCCTACAAGAGTAGTCAGTGCTCTTAACCTCTGAGCCATTTCTTCAGCCCCATTCTGTTTTCATTTTAAACCAATTTTATGAATTGACAGGAAAAAAAATACCATTTTCTTACATTGGCTTATTATTTGATAATCCCTAAGGAAGATCTTCTTTGACTAGTTGTTTGAAATCACTGACATATCCAACTCAATTTGAGGGTTATAGGAGTAGGTATACTCTGTGTTCTAAGATATACTCTGTGTTCTAAGAAATTGGCGAGCTGAGAGATGGCTCAGTGGTTAAGAGCACTGATTGGTCTTGCAGAGGACCCAAGTTAGATTCCCAGCACCCACACAGCAGCTAACAACCATTTGTAACTCCAGTTCCAGGGGATCCAACACCCTCTTCTGACCTCCGCTGGCATTGCACAACATGGGTGAACCTATCTACATGTAGGCAATATACTCATACACATAAAATAAAAATAATAAATAAAATTAAAAAAAAAGAAATTGACACATCTGTAAGAGTTATTTAAGTATACAAAATGGTTTAGAGCTTTTGTTCACTGTCATCTTTCTTACAGATTCTACACCAAGTCATCCATCACAAACAACACCAGCCCAAAAGAAAACTCCCACTTCTTCATCTCGACAAAAGGATAAAATTAATAAAAGAAATGAACGTGGTGAAACTCCTTTACACATGGCAGCTATTCGAGGAGATGTGAAACAAGTCAAAGAATTAATAAGTTTAGGGGCAAATGTGAATGTGAAAGATTTTGCAGGTGAGAATAGTAATTCAAGACTAATGCTCAAGAACTAAAATGGAAACACTGGTTATAATTTTTAAAATATGTATGCATTGCAATTGGATTTTAGAGATGTGTGTTGCAGCATTGTTTCGGGTGTGGTGGCCCACGCCTATAGTCCCAGCACTTGGGAGGCAGAGGCAGGCGGATCTCTGTGAGTTCAAGGCCAGCCAGGTCTACATAGTAAGTTCCAGGATAGCTGGGGCTACAGGGAGACCCTGTCTCAAAAAGACAAAAAAAAAAAAAAAAGAAAGAAACCAAATCCCCAGTAGAAAGAACTTGTTAACATACATTACAGTTTATTCAGTCACTTAAATGCTGTGTTCTATGAAGGCATGGTGGTGCCCACCTGTAATCCCAGCACCTAGAAGTATGAGCTAGGAGCATCATGAGTTTGAAATGATACATAGTGAATTTGAGATCAGGCTGGGTACTGAGTGAGAGCTACTCAGGAGAAAACCAAAACAGTAGTATGCTGTAGAAAAGCACAACCACCCAAGGAAACATTCTCACCTCAGAGAGTAGAAGCAAGTTAAACCTCCATCCGAGTTTTGTAAATATGGGGGACAGCTCGTAGGAGTTACCTGAGACTTTAAAAATGATTAGATCTAAGCCAGGTGTGGTGGCACACGCCTTTAATCCCAGCACTCAGGAGCCAGAGGCAGGTGGATCTCTGAGTTCAAGGCCAGCCTGTTCCACATAGTGAGTTCTAGGACAGCTGGGGCTACAGGGAGACCCTGTCTCAAAAACCAAAAAAAAAAAAAAATTATTAGATCTGGAGCCGGGCATGGTGGTATATGCCTTAAGTCCCAGCGCTCGGGAGGCAGAGGCAGGCGGATCTCTGTGAGTTCAAGGCCAGCCTGGTCTACATAGTGAGTTCCAGGACAGCTGGGGCTACAGGGAGACCCTGTCTCAAAAAGACAAAAAAAAAATTTAAATCTGGATGGTAGGGTGCTGCATTTGTGTTTTGTAATGTTTCCTAATATTTTTCTTGTGAACATGTAAGTTTTTAATTATGAAAAAAATTCAAGTGACAGATGTATTTTTGTTAAATTAATATTCTCACTTTAGGTTGGACACCATTGCATGAAGCTTGTAATGTTGGATATTATGATGTTGCTAAAATACTTATAGCAGCTGGAGCAGATGTTAACACACAAGGGTTAGATGATGACACCCCTCTCCATGATTCTGCTAGCAGTGGACACAGAGACGTGAGTACAGTAGAAGTCATCATTGCTGTGTATTTTCAAAATACAAAACAACCTGGAGTAATTTAGCGCTCTTCTTAGTCATATGATATTATTTCATTCATTGTCTGACAACATATCTATATTTTGTTTTCTTTTTTTTCTACTTTCTGACTTCTAATTCATACTTAATTAGATCTAGCAGTTTTTCATAAAATAATTCATTTAATGAGTAATTGATTAAGCAATTTGTCAAAAATGTTATTTAAAGACTTCTGCTGGATATCTAGATGTAGTGTGATTGAAGCATATTTTACTTAAGTAAAAATTTTATAGGGTTATACGTCTTACGTTTTAAAAAATGTTTATTTTAACTGAGATAAAAGTTGAATTTGGAGTGCTCTTAACTGCTGATCCATCTCTCCAGCCCCATGCTGTTGTTTTAAAGCACACATAATTGCCAGGTGTAGTGGTAACACACCTGTAATCCCAACACTTAGGAAGTGGAGGCAGGAGGATGACATCTTACACTCCTACCGTAACTATATAAGAAGCCCTGTCTCATATTCAAAAAGTTAAAATATACATATATTCAATTGGGTATATTACAATGAGTATTTGAATACTTGGATTTGGGGCTCAAAAAAGTAGGGCGGCTGGGCATGATGGCGCATGTCTTTAATCCTAGCACTTGGGAGGCAGGGGCAGGCGGATCTCTGTGAGTTCAAGGCCAGCCTGGTCTACATAGTAAGTTCCAGGACAGCTGGGGCTACAGGGAGACCCTGTCTCAAAAAACCCAAAAAAAAAAAAAAAAAAGTAGGGCCAATAGAGAATGAAAGTAGTTAATGAATTGCGTAAGTATCACATTCAGATAGTCAGAGCTCTCTAAAGGTGTTACATGAGCCAGCAAGACAGCTCAGTGGTAAAGGTGCTTATTGCTAAGCCTCACACAACCCGAGTTCAATCTCAGAATCCACATGATGGATAGAACAGACTTCTGCAAGTTGTCTTCTGCCCTCCACATGCAACACAGCACAAACACATGTGCACACACATACACACATGCGCCCAGGCAAAATGAATAAAAATGTAATAAAATATATTAATAGTGATACATACTAGAACATGAAAACACCAGTCAAGGACAGCTATAAGGAAACATTGCTTTAGCTCTCTACAGACTTAGAAAAGCCACTTCATGGGACATGAAACATAGTTGGAGGTTGAAGAGTTAAAAAAAGAAACATCAGTGACACAAGGGCAGACTTCTTTTTCAGGAACTTGACTATGAAGAAAAACATTTAGCTAGAGAAGAGGAATTAAAGCCTTTTTGCCCTTAATCCATCCCCAGCCCAGCAACCACATTTCTTGGCTGCCATTATTTTGTAGAGGCAAAAGAGGTATGAACTGAAAATTCGTCTTTTAGATAAAAGTGTTGTCTTTTAGATAAAAGCCAATGCAAAAGAGAATTAAAAATCTAGAAGAGCCAGGCATGGTGCTGCATGCCTTTAATCCCAGCACTTGGGAGGCAGAGGCAGGTGGATCTCTGAGATCAAGGCCAGGCTGGTCTACATAGTGAGTTCCAGGCCAACTGAAAATGCTAAGAATTAGAAACGAATTGGCAACTGACTGAGGAAGTGGGTCTTGGTCTTGTGGATCCTAAAGTTTATATAATTTTGTACAGAAAAGAGGAAAATTTCAAAGCAATGAATATGAAATTAGATTGAGGGATTTGTAAGATGCCAATAGAAATGAAGGGCATCGAGGTTTCCATTGGTTTCATTAGTCCTCTAACTTTCACCCAAGTAAATCTAAGTGTGATAAGAAAAATTACAGTTCCTGAGAGATGGAGAAGAAAGTAAGGTTAAGAGCACTGGTAGTGATGTTGACCTTAAATAGAAAGCTGCACTTTAAGAGACTAGAGAGTTTGTTATTGTGTACAAGTTGTCCTTTGACCTCCACACATACACCATAGTGCATGCACAAGAGTGCACATACACAATAAATAATGTAAAATAAATTTTGAACTATGAATGGTTTTTTTAGAGATGACATTTCTGGTTATTCACAAATTAATATAAATCAGTGAAACAATATCCTGAGAACTGAGAAATCCAGATGTTTGGTCAGTTTCTCCATTGTTGCTTTGCCTCTAAACACTGTGTGGAGTACCACTTCAGATGGATATGCAAGACTGTTTCCTAGGCACTTAAGATATGTGAAGGAAGGAGAAATAACTTTTTTTTTGGTTTTTTCTGAGACAGGGTCTCTGTAACCCTAGCTGTCCTGGAACTCATTATGTAGATCAGGCTGGCCTTGAACTCACAGAGATCCGCCTACCTCTGCCTCCCAAGTGCTGGGACTACAGGTGTGCACCACCATGCCCGGCGAAAAATAACATTTTTAATTTTCAAAAAGATAGTAAATATTTGCTGACTTTATGATGAAACAGGAAGAAAAATCATCAGATTTCAGTGCCGAAATAGCCAGGTTTCATTTTTTTTTTTTTAAGATTTATTTTCGTTACTGTTTGCAGTTATGTAAATAATTGCATAATTGTGTGTGTCTGAGTATGGGTGTATGCACATAACTGCAGGTGCCAGTGGATTCCAGAACTGGGTGTCTGATTGCCTGGAGCTAGTTACTGGTGACGGTGGGGTCTGAACTCAAACTCTGTCCTCTTTAAGAGCAGTATGTATTCTTAACTACCAAACCATCTCTCCAGCTCTTCCCCCTTCCCCCATTTAAATTTTAAGGAGGGAATTTCTTTATAGTATATGAGGTCATTATATGGGGTACAGTTTAATGAAAATGGAACTAGTGGAGAATAATAATGATTCAGAGTATATTCTGTAAGTAACGAATGCAGACTAGATCAAATGTTCAAAAGGACACTAGTTACCAAGAGAATGATTTGAAATGGTAAGGTGAAGGGGCTAAATCTTCATACTGTTTAATGTTGCAGATAGTGAAACTGTTACTTCGTCATGGTGGGAATCCATTTCAAGCTAATAAACATGGAGAGCGTCCAGTGGATGTAGCAGAAACAGAGGAGTTGGAGTTGCTGCTGAAAAGAGAGGTGCCTTTGTCTGGTGATGATGAAAGTTACACAGGTTTGTTTTGTTGTTGCTCTGAATGTTTTGAGACAGGATTGCACTGTGTAGCCCAGGTTGGTGTCAAACTTGCCGTCTTCCTGCCCCAGCCTCTTGAGTGCTGGAATTATAGGTATGTAGAAACAAGCCCAGGTACAGGTTCGTTTTAGATAACCTGTATTCAGCTGTTTGACATGTTTTATAGAACATTTGACATTAGTGTGCAATATGTAAAATGAGTACCTTAAAATAATGCTAGCCAGCTGTCATTAGCATAATGCTTATCTAGTTGTCTATGCATAGTGCAATTGCTATGAGTGCTATACATACTTGTGTGAATGGGGTCTAGCACCATTACCTTATTTCCATTATATTTCTCCTCTTAAGTTGCTGAACTATTCCTTTATTGCATTCAGTCTTACTGCAGAACCTCTCACCTATCAACACTGCTGCTGCTGTCTTTTCCTTCTGTGTGTATTATGGAGCTACTAACAATATGCTTCGTGTCCTTTCCTGGCATTGATAAGTCATCTTTACATTTTTTACTTTTGTGAACTGGGTAGTTGAGCCCTTAAGTTGTTGCAAGGCAAGAACAATTTCTTTATAAACATAGCTTTTTAAAAAGAGAGACCAAAAAAAAAACTTTATTTAGCTGAGGACTGAACCCAAGACCTTGAGCTTGCTGCTCTGCTACTAAGCTAAATAACCTCCAGTTCCTTAAAATAATATTTTAGAAAATGTTTGGCATACTTAGAGATTTTTTTTTATGTTAGTTTTCAGCCAGGCGTGGTGGTGCACGCCTTTAATCCCAGCACTTGGGAGGCAGAGGCAGGTGGATCTCTGTGAGTTCGAGGCCAGCCTGGTGTACATAGTTCTAGGACAGCTGGGACTACAAGGAGACCCTGTCTCAAAAAGACAAAAAAAAAAAAAAATGTTAGTTTTCAAATATCACAGAAAATGCTTTCCTATGTTGAAGAAAGTCTTTTGTGTACAAATTAGAAGAATTAATTTTATTTCAGGCAAATACGAATAAAGAAAATAAGTATGCCAAATGACCCTGCCTTCATAAATCTTAATTCCTATAAGCAGGTAGACATGTGACTTTTATAATGATTACATATGAGGAATTGAAAACCACGCTGTACTTGTTTATGTTCAGCCTTTTACAGAAAGTAACAGTTTGAAAAAAGTCTATGGTTTTTAAGTAGAAACTTTGTTTTACTTTTATGTAATACAGTTTAATTATTTTCATATGGAAGACCAACTAAAAGAATACACCTGAATATTAAATTTATAATGCCTTGTTGAACAACATTAATTAAAGATATGTACCATTTAGTTAAGAGGTGGTGCCAGTTATAAGTAGAAGAGTAAAGAAGTCATGGAGGGCTGGGAGATGGCTCAGCGGGGAATCCGATGCCTTCTTCTGACCTCCGCGGGCATTGCATGACATGGGTGTACTTAAACACATACAGGCAATACACTCATACACATAAAATAAAAATAATAAATATTTTTTTAAAAAGTCCTGGAATAAAAATTCCATCAATGATCATTGATTATAAAGGAAATGTCTAAGTAACTTAAAAATATCATTAGTTGATTGTAGAAGACATTATACTTAACAAAGAAAAATGTACAATATAAGCACCAAACAAAACTAAAACATCTGTAAAGAGACAATGACAATAGTGTAATAAACTCATGTTTCCAAAAGGCCAAATTATATGATAGCTATTTTGTTCTTTAATATTTTAATTCTTTGAGAATTTCATACATGCATACAATATAATTTGGGCTTGTCCATCCCCCACCTCTCTTCTTAAATTTTTCCCGATCTCATGCCCCATACCTCCAGACTTTGTCCTTTTTATTTTTATTTTTGTAATACTTTATTTTTATTTAATGTGTATGAGTATATTGCCTGCATGTGTGTAAGTGCACCTGTGCTGTGCAATGCCGGTGGAGTCAGAAGAAGACATTGGATTCCCCTGGAACTGGACTTACAGACAGTTTTTAGCCACCATCTGGGTGCTGGGAATTGAACCCTGGTCGCTGCAAGAGCAGCCAGTGCTCTTAACTGCTGAATAATTTCTCCAGCCCCCTCTTTTTATTTTTTAAATAACTCCCAACTAGTCCAGTTTATGCTACTCATATACTGATGGGTGTGGGGCCATCTACTGGAGCATGACCTACCAGGAGCCACACCCTACTCCAACAGCCATCAACCAACTATACTTTCTCAGGTGGAGTAGGGACTCATGAACCTCTTGCTGGACTCCATGTTAGAATGTTGACTGGCTTGATCTTGTACAGACAACCACGGCTGCTGTGAGTTCATGAGTGCAGAGGTTATGTCTAGAAGACACTGTTTTACCCTAACCCTCCCAGATCACTGATTCTTACAGTCTTTCTGCCCCCTCTTGCAAGATGGTACCTGAGCCCCCAGGAGGTGGTGTGATGTAGATGTACCATTTGTGGTTGAGCACTCCACCGACACTAATTCTCTGCACTTTGAACTCTTGTGAGTTTCCATGTTACAAACTGCTGTCCACTGCAAAAGAAACTTCTCTAATAAGGTCTGAGAGCTGCACTATTCTATGGGTATAGAGTACAAATTTAGAGGGCTGTTTGATACTGTGTCCAGTTAGCAAAGTAATAGTGGTAGGTTCACCCCTGGGTCCTATGAATGAACCCCAACCATTAATTCTTGACCAGATTTATAATATCAGGCATGTGTTTCCTCCTGTGTTGTGAACCTTAAATCCCATCATAAAATCATTGTTTATCCCCATAACACTCATGCTTAGACCCATCGGCCTATCTCGTTGTGCCCATCATAATTGTAACTTGAGGATTGTAGCTGGGTAAGGCAGGCTGATGATGACATTTTCCCCCCAGAAGCCTGCATAGCACCTTCTAGTACTAGGAAAGCTAGCCAGCAGGGTGGAAGCTTCCTGGTCAATACCAACATGATTTCCCCATGTCCTATGACCAGTGTGTATGGTATATTCATTAATTAATAGGGTCTTACCCTGAAGTTTTGATAGACAACCAAGAGTGATTGCAACATACCCTGTTTTATTGGCAGGGGGTTGGGGGGTTCTCCAGGATACTTCTGACTAAAAACTCAAGGGGAAATATCCCACACTTGGAACTGGGCTTTTTATTTGACCACCTGTAGCTTCTGGAAGGAGCATTATCCCCTGTGTAGGATAACTCCAATTAAATTTTTCTGGTACACACATGCACACACGAATCTTATAAAATAGTAGATTTCCATGTTGCATTTTCAAACATTCTTAGTGTTATTGCTCCCACCACCCACCTCCTCCTCTGCCCTACCCTCCCATTCCTCTTTTTAATCCTGCCTCCCCATTTCTCTTTTTTTTTCTCTGTGTTGGTTTATGTGCATATGTGTATGCTTCAGCTTCATATGTGCATATGTGTACAGCTTCATATTGAGTATTCTGCTCTCACTTTCTGCTTTGCTCCCTTGAAAACAGGGTCTCTCAATG
Source organism: Nannospalax galili (assembly GCF_000622305.1). NCBI lineage: Eukaryota > Metazoa > Chordata > Mammalia > Rodentia > Spalacidae > Nannospalax > Nannospalax galili. The sequence continues at coordinate 7,981,443 of NW_008339923.1, forward strand.
TGGAGCTAGGCTGGCAGCAAGCAAGCCTCTGTGATCTACCTGTTTCCACCTACACAGCTCTGGAATTCCAGATTTGCACAACCACACCTGAATTTTTACATGGGTACTGGGATCTGAACTCAGGTCCTTGTGCTTGCACAACAGGCACTCTTGCCTGTTCTGCCCTAGTTCTACTTCAGTTTTTTGATAGAGGGACTCACTGTGTAGTATAGGCTAGCCTCAGACTTATGGCAATCCTTCTGCCTTATTTCAAGTGCTGAGACTACAAGCATGTGCCAACCATGCCTGACTCATGGTAGGTAACTTTTCTTCTGATAGTTAAAAAAAAATAGTTAAAGAATGATTTTGAAAGTAAAACACGAATTACAGTACTAAGAGCAGACAAAGAAGAATTTCAAACATTGCATTGCAAAATTGGATAATTTTATGATGATGAAAGGCATTTAATATAAGGCAGAATTTAATTTAGTATTGCCCTCATAAGCATGAGATGTAACATAGTCCAAATACGTAAAGCAAGACATGTTAGAAACCTAAGGTAAAATTGACAGAAGCTCTTGGAAATTTAGCCAGTTTTTCCCAGTTATACAATCCTTTATTATGAAAGTCTCAGAATTGCAGACATTGTATACGTATGTATCCAAGGCAGGATTTAACCTTCCACACACAATACACTAGAAACATACTCATTAGAAGACAAGAGGCAGAGGCAGGTGGATCTCTGTGAGTCCAAAGCCAACCTGGTCTACATAGCGAGTTCCAGGCCTGCTGGGGCTACAGAGAAACCCTGTCTCCAAAAGACCAAAAGAAGGAATTGACAATGTTATGAGAGACTAGTAAAGGCAGTAGAAATGTTAAGAGTTTTAAAGAAATGATCAAAAGTTAGTACCTACCTCTTCCTAGACTGGATCTTCTACTGACAGAGAAAAATGAATATGAAGAACATTATTAGATCATTTGACAAGAAGTAGTTATGTCAGTGTAAATTTGGGAAATTAACAACTGCATTGTGGCACATAAGAGGAGTTTTTATGGGGCAGTTGTGAACTGCCTCGTGGGTGTTAGTAACCAACTTGGGGTCCTCTGCAAGAGTAGTGCGTGCTCTTTAACTACTAAGCCACCTCTCCAGCCTTAATTTTTGTATCATAAGAAACATTTGTTAAGAACGTCTCAGGAAGGGATGGTGCTGGCAAGATGGCTCATCAGTTAAGAGCACTGGCTTGCAGAAGACCTGGGTTCAGTTCCCAGCACCCACATGATGACTGACAGCCATCAGTAACTCTAGTTCCACAGTATCCAACACCCTCTTCTAGCTTTTGCAGACATTGCATATATGTGGTCCGCCTATACACATGCAGTCAAAACACCATATACATAAAAATAAATGAATAAAATTTCTCAAGTTCATATGACTATAGTACTATGATATATGCAGTTACCTTATACTTCAAGAGAAAACATAGATTGATCTGTGTATTCCAACAGAAAGAGTTTTGTAGAAGTTTTTCTTTGTGTATTTTGCCTGCGTGTAAGTGCACCACATGTGTACAAACCTGTGGAGGCCAGAAGAGGGTGTTGGATCCCCTGGAACTGGAGTTATGGATGGTTGTTAGCTCCACGTGGTTGCTGGGAACTGAATTCAGGTCTTTTGCAGGAATAGCTCTTAACTACTGAGCCATGTCTCCAGTGCTGAGAAAGGATTTTATAAAGCAAGGGAATAAAACATTAATAATGGGCAAATCTGGGTAAGTCAATGTGGTGTCTTAGTGTTTAGTGATTTAAATTTCTTTAACGTATTGTGAGTTTATAATTATTTCCAAAAAAATTTTAAATGTATACAAATATGGGGTTGAAGAGATAGCTCAGTGGTTATTGGAGAGTATTCTTGAAGAGGACTCAAGTTGAATTCCCAGCACTCATGTTGGGTGACTTAACAACCACCTGTAACCCCAGCTTACTCCAGGGAATCTGACACCTGACTTCATGGTCACCTGCTCTCAGGTCACATATCCTCAGACAGACATACACCTATACATAATTCCAATTAATATATAAGACCCAGGGGCTGGAGAGATGGCTCAGTCAGTGGTTAAGAGCACTGAATGCTCTTGCAGAGGACCCGGGTTCAATTCCTAGCACCCACATGGCGGCTATGACTGCCCTTAATTCCCGTTCCAGGGGAATCCAAAGCCCTCTTCTGACCTTTGTGGCATTGCATGACATGGGTGCACTCACATACATGCAGGCAATACATTCATACATATAAAAAGGTAATAAAATAATAAAAAAATATTTAAAAAAGAAAAGATTGTTCTTTGGTGTAATTTCAAATATTGCTGCACAAAAGCATTCTTTAAAAAATTCTTAAATTATATTTATTGGGACTGGAAAGAGAGCTCAGTGATTAAGAGCACTGACTGCTCTTGCAGAAGACCTGGGTTCAATTCCAGCTAACAACCATCCTTAACTTCAGTTCCTGGGGATCCAATGCCCTCTTCTGACCTCTGTGGGCATTGCATGACACAGGTGCATTTACACACGCAGGGAATATACTCATACACATGAAATAAAAAAGTAATAAATTTTTTTTAAATTTGTGTGTGTGTGTGTGTGTGTGTGTGTGTGTGTGTGTTCCTGTGGTGCACATGTAGAGGTCAGAGGACAACTTGTAGGAGTCAGTTCTTCTACCATGCAGGTCTAGGACTCAAACTCAGATCATCAGTTTTGACATATGCCTCTATCTGCTAAGCCGCCTTGCTCGCTCATCATCACAAAAATATTCTTGTTTGTTTGTTTGTTTTTGTTTTTGAGACAAGGTTTCCCAGTAGCCTCAAATTCCAGTAGTCCTGGAATTCACCGTGTCAGCCAGTCTGGCCTCAATCTCACAGAGATCTGCCTACCTCAGCCTCTTGAGTGCTGATGAAAGACGTGTACCACTGGCTCCACCATGCCTGACTCACAAAAGTCTTCTTCAAAGTACTTAGCCTTCTCTATTTGGCACATTCCTGGGAATATACCATGACTATTACAATACTCTTTGGTGGCAGAATTTTTAAAGTACATGTTAATAGGAGATTGGTTGAAAATTTTAAGTATGTTAATGCTGTGCTTTGAGTTTCAACTGCTTAAAAACATTTTCGTGAGGTATCAAGTTAGAAAAATTAAGATGAATGATCATAGCTCATAGCTTTTTATTAAATGAACAACATTGTTCAGTATTTTGCTTTGTTAAACTCAGGCCCTCACACGGGCTAGCACTCTTGACTATGACTTCCCCAGCTATGAACAATATTATTAAAACCTGTATGTTTTCTCATATATGTACAAGTAACATTTTCACATAAAATTTCATAAGAATGAAGCAAAATCTTGAAAGAGTATATACATGACTGGTAACAAAGCATGTGATGGGATGGGAAAGGGGCTGGTGGCAGAGGAGGTAATGGTTTTGGGAGAAAAGGTGGCAAAAATAGACCTAGACATAGTCGTGAAATTTTTCTTTGTGTGTAAATATGTAAGATGCCAACAAAATCGTCTTTCTTCCTTCCCTTTCTCTCCCTCTCTCCCTTCTTTCTTCCTTCATTCCTTGCTTCCTTTCTTTCTTTCCCTTTCTTTTTTTGAACAGGGTCCCACTTTGTGCCTCTGGCATGAAGCAGACTATGTAGACCAGGCTAGCTTTCAACTCACAGATGCGACTGCTCTCAAAGGTAGAGGTGCATGCTACCACGCTCTACCAAAATCTTCTCTTGGTCTTTATCCCTATTTATTTTTTTATTTCTATTTATTTTTTATAGCTTACATCTCTTCTCCAACTAAATTTCAAATACAAACTATACTAATTGTATTCCATGGAATCTCTTCTTTCATAAGATCACATGTGATCTTTCACTGCTAGATAGCTTAGAAGTGTTTTAGTTCTTATCCTTTCAAACTCTCTGTGGAATTGGGTGGTGCTTGGACCATGCTTTTCCTAAAATTCTCTTGCCTTGGTTTCTGAGACATTGTCTTTTCTACCAGCTTCCCAGACTGTCTTGTTCCAACTTTGCTTGTAAACCGTGTCATCATTTCCTTCCTCTGTACCCAAGTTGGTTTTCTCAAAGATTTTACTTACTGGACCCTCTTCTTTTAATGCATATAATCTCCCAAATATGTTTAACCCACATTCACTGATTTAAAAAACAAATAGTAATAATATACTCTTATTCTGTCGGTTTATGCTTTCAGTATTTCTACTTTCACTATATTTATAAATCTGTCTATTGAAAGTGCAAGCTGAAAGTCCTTTATACATCTTTTTTACTATATGTAGAATTAGGATTTTTTTTTAATCTTTTTTTTTTTTTTAATCTTTTTGAGACAGGATCTCCCTATAGCCCCCGCTATCCTGGAACTCAACTACTATAGACCAGTCTGGCCTCAATCTCACAGAGATCTACCTGCCTCTGCCTCCTGAGTACTGAGATTAAAGACATGCACCACCATGCCCAGCTTAAATTGGGATTTTCTTAGTTGAAATTTCATTGCCTTTCATGAGAAATGAAATTGAGAAGTAGAATGTTTTATTTGATATGTTAGTTCTGTTATGGCTATGAATTCTTTAATTTTAAAATTAACAGCTGTGAATGCTGTTAATTTTTCAGGAGACTATAGCTTTGAAAAGCAGCTTTTGTTACAAACTTCCATAGAACAAAATGCTGCAACAAAAAAATTTTTTTTCTAGAACCTTTTTATTTTTGGTGATACTGTTTCCTTTGTTCATCAGCTATGTATTGATTTTTCAGAATATTTATTTTCCTCATGGTGAATGTGCCTGAATTATTGCTTGATCAAAGTGCCTCAAGGAATGATGCAAAAATTATCAGTAAGTATTATACAAAGATTTTGGAGTTACTAAAGACTGATGAAAATACCCAAATTTTATTATTTAATTTACATGAGGTCCTTGTTTAATTTAATCTTACAAAACTTGAATCGGTCCAAATTCAGAATGCATTATTTAATGAAGAATTAATTTAACTGCCCATAGAATGTTTGTATTAGCAAAGATCCATAACATCATTATCTCTCTGAAATGTCATCCATGTGACAGATACACTTTAAGTATTGCAAAATTAGAGAATAACCAAGTGTATACATTTCACAGCTTTAATAAACTAGAAGTAGATAAAGCAGGGTCAATATATGTAGCATTCCAAATATTTATTCCACAAGACATTATGTTTTATGTGAGTGCTGCTCTAAGCAACTGTCCTCTAAGCTATTTGCTGTTAATACCAATCCTCTACATAAGAAATGTGTGCCAGTGCACTTGTTTTCTCAACATTAAGGGGAAAATTGCTGTGGAAAAAATGTCAGCTGATCAAGAACAGTGTATAGTAACATAATTGAGTTCCATTTTTGGTGCAGGGCCCTGTTTATAATGAATTGGTAATACGGAGACTGGCCTCACTTAGTGTGACCTATGCTTTGAGTTAACAATTTTATAGCATGTTTGTCAGATGTTTATGACAATGTTGCAGGAGTACATATCCTGGTTAATACAGTATATTTGTATGTGTGTGATACTTTTAAATATTCATGATTCTTCAGTTGCCCCCCCCCCATTTCTACCCTCTTCCAGGTTTTTTTTTCTTTTTGTTTTTTGACAAAGGGTCTCACTGTGTAACTAACCCTGGCTGGCTTCGAACTTGTTATATAAAGCAGCCTGACCCCAAACTCACAGAGATGCACCTGCCTTTGCCCAGCCCTTTTCCTAGTTTTATTCATTATCCTAAGTACAAAAATCCTACCTAATAATGATACCTACTATAAATAATGCTTTCATGTTGTCATACTAAAAATTTAGTCATATTCGGAGAGCCAGATTGTGCTCATAAATCATAATTATTGTAATAGAAAAGTGCGTCACATACTGCTTCTCCATTCTTTCCAACATTCATCACTAAAGGTTTTGTTAACTTGGCAATATTCTAGTTTTGTCATTTTAAAGTATGTCCATTTTAAAGTATGTCCAATGAGCACTCTTTAAAATGCCAGTCATTGTTATAAAAGTTACATTTTTGAGTCTTTGTTGGTAATCTAGCCTGGTTTTAAGTAGCTACCATAAATTTTTCTCTTGGCATGCTTCAGTTTAACCAAAGAAATGCTTTATCATAATAAACTATTTAAGAGTCTACTGTAAGACAGATTCGGAGACTTGAAAAGATGGTGATCCATTCATTGTTACCCACTAGTGCTTACTGAATGCATTTCTGTGTCATAAAATACATAAAATGATCAGTGTTTTGAACTTTCATTTTCTCAAAATGTTGAAATTTTATTATATCATAAAAATATAATTTGTGAAATTCTTTCCCTTAGTTTTATATTTTAGTAGCTATGTAAAGATAAAGTATTGGCATATTGCTTATATAGACTTAGTTAAGAGAGTCAAGTAAACAAATATTTAAGCCCTAATATGGCAAGGGTTTTTTTTTTTTTTTTAATTTGTTTTCTTTTGGTTTTGGTATTTTTGTTTTGGCCAGTTTTTTGTTTGTTTTTTTGGTCTTTTTGAGACAGGATTTCCCTGTAGCCCCAGCTGGCCTGGAACTCACTATGTAGACCAGGCTGGCCTTGAGTTTTAATTCACAGAGATCTGCCTGCCTCTGCCTCCTGAGTGCTGGGATTAAAGGCATGCGCCACCATGCCCAGCTATTTGTTTTTAATTTGAGAATGAGGTTTTACTATGCAGCCCTAGCTGGCCTGGAACTCACAGAGATCCACCTGCCTCTGCCTCTAGAGTGCTGGGGTTAAAGGCGTGTACCACCACTCCTGGACAGAGTTTTCTGTGAACTGGTTTGGTTTATAGCTTAACTTAAGTAGAAGAAGCATGACCTTGGGAATACTCAAACTTTTTTTTTTGGTCTTTTTGAGACAGGGTCTCCCTGCAGCCCTAGCTGTCCTGGAACTCATTATGTAGACCAGGCTGGCCTTGAACTCACAGAGATCCACCTGCCTCTGCCTCCCCTCCCAAGTGCTGGGATTAAAGCCGTGCTCCACTACACCCAGCCAAATTATTTTTATTTTTATGTGTATGAGTGTATTGCCTGCATGTATGTGAGTACACCCATGTTGTGCATTGCTATGGAGGTCAGAAGAGGGCTTCAGATTCCCCTGGAGCTGGAGTTAAGGACGGTTCATAGCTGCCATGTAGGTGCTGGGAATGGAACCCAGATCCTCTGCAAGAGCAGTCAGTGCTCTTAACCGCTGAGCCATCTCTCCAGCCCCTCAAAGCAAACTTTTTAATCTTAGAAGTATGACAGATCCAGGAAAAGGTTCCTTAGGGGGTTTCTTAGAATGTCCAAATATATCAACTTTTTTGATCATTAGGATTGAGACCTTGATATACACCATTTCATAGGGTTGGGTTTGGGGGTTTGTTTGTTTTTTTGTTTTGTTTTGTTTTTCTGTTTGTTTGGTTTTTGTTTTTTTTGTTTTTTTTTTTTTGGTCTTTTTGAGGCAGAGTCTCTCTGTAGCCCCAGCTGTCCTGGAATTCACTTTGTAGACCAGGCCTTGAACTCACAATCCCAAGTGCTGGGATTAAAGGTGGGCACCACCGCACCTGGCTGGCCTGGAATTCTCTATGTAGATCAGGCAGGTCTCATAAAGATCTTCCTGCCTCTGCTTCCCCAATACTGGGATTAAAGGCATGTACTACCACTAGCATGCCTGGCATGAGGTATTCTTTGTTTAGTGGCAACTTACCAAAATTTAAGAAATTCCATGATAGTGTTTTCCATGTTGTACTTACTCTCCTCTGTTTTATGTGTGGTATACTTTACACACAGATTTGAATTGTGACTTTTAAAACTTTCTTATATAACTATCAGCTTGCTTTTACCAGTATTTTAAACAATACCCATTTCGGTTCTTTTTAAAGTCGGTACTTTAAATCAATACAAATTTTATCATGTTTTATCAGCCCAGGCCCAAAACCTAAGATTTTTAAATTCTTGAAGTATTTATTAATGAAAATATATATATAAAATTTTAAGGGGGAAAAATAAATTATGAAATACCTAAACTAATGTAGCAAAATTCTGTTAATTAGTACTATATATAAAAATAACATGTTCTGTATCTTGGATTTTACATATGTGTATGAAAACTAGTGAGAAATTATGGTCGTAGTTGCGATGTGCTCTGAATAGCAACAAATTAGCATATTGTAAGTTCTTGTGTTTTGTTACCTAGAATAGTCTGCTAAATTACCTTTAAAATTCATGTAAATATGGGCTGAAGAGATGGCTCAGTGGTTAAGAGTACTGACTGCTCTTGCAGAAGACCCAAGTTCAAATCCCAGCACCCACGTGGCAGCTAACAACTTTTTGTAACTCTAGTTCCAGGAGATCCGATGCCTTCTGACCTCTGCGGGCATTGCATGGCATGGGTACACTTACATACTCACACTCGTAAAATAAATAATAAATTAAATTTAAAAGTTTAAAATTCACATAAATGCAGCGGTCAAGAAATAGGAAAGGCATTTTCTCAGAAAATGTAAAATTATTTATTGCAAATACCAAAGCTAATGGCTCTTTGTTTAAAAATGCTAGCTTGGTGATTTAACTTAGAAACTGAATTTCTACCAGTGCCTAGCAACTTAAAGTGAGTCTGTCACATAATTATAGTATAGTATTACTGAATATTTAAGTTTAAAACTATAAAGTATACATTTGGGCAGAATGCTTAAAAAAGACCTTTAATTTTTAAGATGCTGAGTTTTGTATACACACATTTAAATGAGCTTGACTTAAGTAATTACATTCTATCTAAAGAAAAATGTTTAATCATGGTTTAAAGGACCTCCATGTAATGTATGTATTCATAATGGAGTATCTGACCCTGGGTGATTTTTATCAGTCTCCTTTAGTGACATCAAGATTTTTGTGGTGATGCTTGTCCTATTTTCAGAGGAAGAAAATGCCATTTTTATAGAATCAATTTCTATGTTACGTTTGAAGAAATTGTGTGATGACTAATTAAGGGACATACGTAGAGTGCCGTGGTCCTTGTCCTTGATTTATTTATGGTAAGAACAGATGCTACACTTGATCTCAATCATAAAAATAAGAACTGGTTTATTTCCATTGTAGAGTTTACTTTGAAACACAGTATTTCCAGCTGTTGGTCATATTCTTTTTCCTCTGTTTCATCCTGAAACAATGTTACTTCTCTTACCAGTGTCTGTTATGTAGAAATAAGGTGAAATGAAAATAAATTATCATCTGATACACTTATTTCCAACTATGTATGTGACTACTTTTCTCCAGTGAAGTGGAATTAAATAAACACTTGATATTTGCTTTGGAGAATTGAGGTTTAGAAATGTAGATCTAAAGAAGACTGCATGATGAACTCGTTGATATAGCTCAGTTACTGGAGTGTTTATCTACAATGCATGAAGTTCTGGGTTGAATTCCTACCACTACATAATCCAGATGTGGTGGTGCACACCTGTAATCCAATCATTTGGGAGGTGGAGGCTAAAGGATCAGAAATTGGAGGCCAGTCTGGGATATATGATGATGGTGGGGGGGCTGAATCTGAAGTTATTAATATTTTATTTCCGTGTCTCTAAGCTACGTTTCTCAATCAGTTGGATCTGAAAGCTGTCAAGAAATGTTTCCTAAAATGCAGATACATTTTTGTAATGTTGATTCCTTGTCTAGGTAAATAAATAAGTTAAATTTATGTGATTCTCTTAAGTATACTAATTTTTGTTAGTGCAAAACAAGAAACCACTCAAAGTATACACAGAACAGGTCTAGTTTGGTTGTGAAACATTCTTCCCTAGGAGGCCCCAGGGAATCTTTGAAATTCAAATTGCACAAGTAGTCTCAGCCAGGAGACTAAAGGTAGAGATGATCACAGGGAATGCTAACAACACTCTCACTTAGAGTAATTCTCCACAAACTTCAGTAAGTAGTTTTTCCCTTTATCCATATGAAAAGAAATTCAGAGATTTGAGGAAAGAGCCAGGAGGAACAAACACAACAGATAATCCTGCAGATAAGAAAAGGAATAAGTTCTCAGTATCTTTGGAAAATACAGAGAACAGTGGCTCCACCAATCGTATTGGCAAAAGACTGCTGTAAAGTAGTAAGAAACCAAAAACATAATTGAATTTATGATAGAATTAGTCAGGTCAAGCATGCTGAAAATCTAATTTGAAATCTAAAAGAAGGACAACTTATGAGATACAAAGGAAACAAAGACTTTGGAAATGATACTGACTAAACCCCCATGGGTGAACTTACACTGAGGGACATCTTTGAGCACTAACTTTACGTGATAGGCCTTAATACAAATGACAGAATGTAAGAACTCCAGTCGGGGAGGGAGTATGGAAGGGTCCCAAAGGGGAAAGGAGTAGAGTATAAAGATGATCTTATGTATGAGATACACAAAAATTCAATAAAAATTTTAATTTTTTAAAGAAAAATAAAATTAAGAACTTAATTTTTCATTTTCTTTTTTTTTCTTTTTGATGGCTTTTTGAGACATGGTTTCTCTGTGATCCCAGCTGGCCTGGAAATTGCTTTGTAGACCAGGCTAGCATTAATCTCACAAGACATCTACCTACCTTTGCCTCCTGAGTACTGGGATTAAAGGCGTATGCCCCTATGTCCTGCTGAAATTTTCATATTATAAATAGAGTAAATGTTGGGAAGAAAGTCTTTTTGGTTAAAGATTTGTATTTTAGGTCAGAGGGCTGTGTGTGTGTGTGTGTGTGTGTGTGTGTGTGTGTGTGTGTGTGTGTGTGAGAAACAAAGTCTCATGGAGCAAGGATGGCCTTGAACTTTTCGTCGGTCTCCCAAGTACTGGGATTATAGATCTGTTCCATCACACTTGGCTTACATTCATTTCTCTTTCTCCCTATCTCCCTTCTTAGAAGTCTCCCTGGTATTAATAGAAGCCTTAATTCTGGTTGAGTGCTTTATGTGAAGAAAGGAAAATGAGCACAAAAGGAGAGGGTATGCCAAGCGGGGCAGGGTGGGCAGGGGGAGCCATAGAGGAGAAAGACGCTCACACAAAACTTTAATGATGCAGGGGATTTTGATAATAGGAATAACTCAAATAGTAATCTTTTCCCCACTCCTGTATTTTAGATGGCTTAATCATATGAGCTCAGATTTTACCATTCCTAGACTATCTAGATGTAATCTGTGATTCTTTATAATTTTAGAGAAATTAGTAAACTGTGTGCTCAGATTCCACTTCTGTCAGGACTCACAAAAATGTGGTAACAGATAAATGAGTTAATATATGAATGTGCAGCAAGACATTGACTCACAGAATTAGTATTTGATATCTACAAGTTCAATGCCAGCCTTGACTACTTATATTTAGCAAATCCCTATTCAAAGTAAAAATCTTAAGGTTATCACATTAGACATTTATTTAAAATGAAATATTTTAAACCCTATTTTATATGATTTAGACCTTTATTTAAAATTAAATATTCCAAGCCAACTTCATATGATATTGTAGCTTTATAGTCTTTAAATTTCCATTTGTATTTGCCATTATAGCGATTGAAAATCAAAATCATCTACCTAAATTCACTAATTTGTAGACAATTGAGATAGTCAAAGCATGCCTTTTATTTCCTTATTTGCTATTGAGTCCTGAGCCCGGCATGGCGGTGCACGCCTTTAATCCCAGCACTTTGAAGGCAGAGGCAGGTGGCTGTCTGTGAGTTTGTGGCCAGCCTGGTCTACATGGCCAGCTGGAGCTACAGGGAGACCCTGTCTCAAAAAAAAAAAAAAAATCAAGTGAAGAGTAGGTACACCAAATTTGTTTTAAGAATTTAACACTAGTCTTGGGTGAGTATTTTTAATTTTTCTTTCAGATAAGGCCTTTTCCAACTCAATCCTCTACTCTTTTAAATGGTTAATCCTAAGAACTCAGATTTTAGTGCTCCTAGACCACGTAAATGTAATCTTTGGCTCTATCATCTTGGACAAACTGGTTTATCTGTGTGTGCTCACATCTCCTTCAGCCTTCTGAGTGCTGTATCAACGTGCTAGCCTTGGTTCCATTCCATTCCTTTTTTTCCCTTCTCGCCCCCTTTTTTCCTCTTTTCCTTCCTCGCTCCCCCTCGCCCCCCCTCTTTTTTCCTCTCCTCCTTCACCTCCTCTTTCTTTCCCTCTCTCCTCTTTCCTTTTTATGAAAAGCATTTTACACATAATGTTATTCTAAAGCCTAGATTTTTATAGCAGAGGTGTTTTCTCAGTATGCTAATTTAAAATCCTTAGTGAAGAACTGAGAAGATGACCTAGTCAGTAGAGTGCCTGCTGGAGGGCCTGAGTTGGATGCATTTTAAAAAAAGAAAAAGAAGACTTGGCATAGTAGCACATGTCCTTATTTCCAGTACTCGAGAGGCAGAGGCAAGATCTCTGTGAGATGGAGGCTGGCCTGGTCCACATATTGAGTTCCAGGCTACCTGGGACTACCAGAGTACCTGTCTAAAAAGAAAAAGAAACTAGCCCTAGCAGGTAGGCACACATACATACATGCTCCTTTAATCCTAGCTGGGGAGACAGACTGGAGGATCCTGGGAACTGGCTGGCCAGCCACTCTGACTGAATCAGCAAGCTCCATATTCACTGAGAGACCCTATCTCAAAAAATAGATGGCAGGGGCTGGAGGGATGGCTTAGAGGTTAAGAGCACTGACTGGCTTTGCAGAGGGCTTAGGTTCAATTCCCAGCACCCATCGGTAACTCCAGTTCCAGGGGCTCTGACGCCTTCTTCTGACCTCTGTGGGCATTGCACTCCTCAGGCAGTGCATGACACTGGTGCAGTTACACACAGCAGGCAGTACACTCTACATAAAATTAAAAAAAAAATAAGCCGGGTGTGGTGGCACACGCCTTTAATCGCAGCACTTGGGAGGCAGAGGCAGGTGGATCTCTGTGAGTTCAAGGCCAGCCTGGTCTACATAGTGAGTTCCAGGACAGCTGGGGCTACAAGGAGACCCTGTCTCAAAAATACAAAAAATAATAATAAATAAAATATTTAAAAAAACAAGCTGCATGTGGTGGCTCACATCTTTAGTCCAAGCATTTGGCAGGCAGAGACAGGTGGATCTCTCTGAGATCGAGGCCAGCCTGGTCTACATAGCTAGTGCCAGGCCAGCTGGGACTACAGGGAAACCCTGTCTCCAAAAGACAAAAAGTAAATAAATAAAATTTTAAAACAAATGGCATTTGATATTGGCCTCTGACCTCTGAACATGCACATACATGTGTTGGAACACACACATACACAAACAGACAAAAACGTTTTAGTAGAACTCTGTTTTCCCTTTTTTAGTAAAATACATTTTTATATTATTTTATTTATTATTTTTATTTTATGTGTATGAGTGTATTGCCTGTGTGTATGTGAGTGCACACGTGTCGTGCAATGCCACAGAGGTCAAAAGAGGGCTTCAGATTCCCCTGGAACTGGAGTTAAGGCCATGTGGGTGCTGGGAATTGAACCTGGGTCCTCTGCAAGAGCAGTTAGTGCTCTTAACCACTGAGCTATCTCTCTAGCCCCGTCTTTTTTATATATATTATTTTTATTTTATGTGTATGAGTGTATTTCCTGCATGTACATAAGTGTACCCATGTCATGCAGTGCCCTCAGAGGTCAGAAGAGGGCGCTGGAATTACAGACAGTTGTTAGATGCCTGTAGGTGCTGGGAATGTAAACTGGGTCTTCTGCAAGAGCAAGCAGCCAGTGCTCTTAACCACTGCCCATCTTTCCCATAAAAATGTATATATTTATATATATATATGTATGTGTATATAAATATGTATTTATATATACGGAGGTTTTTTTTGGGTTTTGGTTTGGGGGATTTTTTTGGTCTTTTTGAGACAGAGTTGCCCTGTAGCCCCAGCTTTCCTGGAATTCACTGTGTAAACCAGGCTGGCCTGGAACATATCTTTATGGTTTCAATTAATTAAATATTTTAATCTCAATTTCAAATTTTCTTTTTACCTACAGTGATTTCAGTGTTGAAGAAAACTTGCTTATAGAGATTTTTTTTTTATTTAGGCAAAAGTTTTATTTCCAAGCTCTTCAAAAATTATTACAAATACAAATTAAGTTTCCATCCAAAAGTGTCCCAAATTAAATCAAAGGCACAGCACTCAAGTAAAACATTTGTGACTTGACTTTGTTTTAGGTTGTAGTATTTTCACATTGTCTTTTAACCATTTGTAATGTTCTGTATGTAGGTCACATTTTAAACAGTTTTTAAAAACAAATAATGTAGCATCTTTTAAAAGGTACAATTACAAAAGGGAAGGAACTCAAGAAAAAGAAAAATCTGCTTTATACACAAGATGGGGCAACCTAATGTGCAGTACAGCATCAATCCTTTCAAATAGGTTTCCTGAGAAGCTTCTCCCAAGTTTAGTGTGAAAAATAAAATAATATTCTCATTTAGAAATGAGCAACTTCTTGCTTAGAAAATCAGGGTATCAGCCTGTTCTTAATTTTATACTTTCTTGTCTTAGTAATTGTAAATTAAGAACAAATTTTATGGGGCTGGAGAGATGGCTCAGCGGTTAAGGGCACTGACTGCTCTTGCAGAGGACCCGGGTTCAATTCCCAGAACCCACATGATGGCTACGAACCATCCTTAACTCCAGTTCCAGGGGAATCCAAAGCCCTCGTCTGATCTCCATGGCATTGCACAACATGGGTGCACTCACATACATGCAGGCAATATACTCATACACATAAAATAAATAAAAATAAATAAAATGTTTTTTAAAAAACAAATTTTATTATAATACAAAAATGTTAGCAGTAGCAGATTATAAATACTCCATTTTTTCTTCATAAAATATAAACATCCAGTAAATAGAACATACCTGCCACTTCAGACACAGCAACATTGGTACCTCATTTATGGAAGAAATACAGCTTAGTAAATTTGGTGGTACAGTTTCTATTTGTCTTAATATAAAAATACTTCAGCAAAAGAACTAGGCCATTTATAATTGAAAACTTCATTTTATTGTCTTATTTGAATTTAAAAAAACCACTAATTTCTGTGGAATTTGGCTATTGGTGCAGGCCACAGAGAAGGTCCGAAATATCTGAAATTTGTTTGGCTGGAGAAAACTGCTTTCTTAGGACTTGGAGTCAGTCATTCATCAGTTTGTGCTTGAAAGCATTCCTCAATGAACGTCTTCCCTACAGTCAGAGTAAAGCGTAAAGCACAGGATCTGGGCTCTCAGAAGGGGTTGCTTCCAGCTGGAACACAGACCAGCAGGGTGTCCTTGCAGACATTGTGCATACAGCACTGCTGCAGCTCCGCAGCTGCCTGAGAGACCTTGATCCTCTCCATGCCCTCCTCCAGCTGGAGCGGCTATACCAGGCGCTGCAGGGCGTTCATGCTGGCCCCAGAAGACGTGGCGGCAACCTGCTTATAGAGATTTTGCAAGAGAACTTTAGTGGGAATTGAGTAGGAAATAACATTAAATTTAAAGGTTCTGATCAGTTTTCTTAATTTTTCTCATGACTAAGGCGAATGTTGAACTTTTGAAACAAACTTTTTGCATTTAGTATTGACAGATACTCTGTGTACATATCATTTAAATCACTTGCATGCTTATTTTGCCCATAATTTTTAAACTTTATATTTTTATCATTGCTTTTCTTCAAATATCTGAGTTAACAAATAGTGTGGCTTGTTCTCCCTCTTTTATTCATGTAGTAGTTCACTTAGGTTTTTCTGATTTTTTTTTCTTTCCTTCACAGTTAAACAATCTTCAATTCAGTGAAGGAAGCTGAAAATTTTATAGCCAGTCATTTCCATTTTTATATTAGTTATATTGCTAGTCTAAGTGTCTTCACCTTCATAAAATACAAAACATAATATTCAAATAATGCACAAATACCACTGAATAAAAATAGTGCTGTTGTTTTAAGAATAAGCTTCTGCCTTCTTAGAACGGGGTCAGCAGCTAATCCATAAATGGGAGTGCTCAGTCTAGGAAAACATCTGTGTCAGTGTGCAGTATGTGAAAGGGCCGTTCTGAAGAGGCTGAGGGCCCCATGTGAAGCAACTGGAACCTCAGCTCTATGGGAAGTACTACTTGCCACATGGAGTGCACAAAATGTTGGCTGCCTCTTCATATTGCTGGGTTTAGAGAAGATACCCAGTGAGGGAGCTCAATAGTTGGCTATATGGATACTCTGCAGAGTTATCTTATGGGTAAGTCTGTATTTGATGTTTTTCTCTCTTTCTGCATTCTTCCTGTTCCACCATTGGCACTGCCACTTCATTTCTTTTTTTAAATTTTTTTAACATTTATTTATTTGGATGGGGGAAGTCCATGTGTGTGTCATGGCATACACCTGTGGAAGTCAGAGGACAACCCTTGGGAGTTTCTTCTCTCCTTCTACCGTGTGAGTTCCAGGTTCAAACTCAGGTCAGTGAGCTTGGTGGCAAGTGACTTAACCTGTTGAGCCATCTTACCAGCCTCTGCCAACTTAATTTTCTAGTGTCTTAATGCAGTTCTTAAACTCATAGTTTGTACATTTACTCAGTATTAAGCATGAACTCTATTCTAGACATTAAGGAATTTCCTAACTGTAAATTATAGACATATTTTAATATTTGCCCCTCCTGATGCTATACATCTAAGCAGTTACTGATAATAAAGCATATACTTCTCATAAGTATTCACTTATTCACAAGGTTACAGGAAGTCACATACTGTGTGTGCTTAAGTATTCCTTAGAACATATAGAACACAGATCTGGCAGGGTGGCTACCCCTTTAGTCCCAGCACCTGGGAAGCAGAGGCAGGTGGATTTCTGCGAGATCAAGGCCAGCCTGATCTACACAGTGAGTTCTGGCCAGCCAGGGCTACATAGTAAGACCCTGTCTCAAAAAAAATTTTTTAATGTAGTGCTTATTTAGGAACATTGTGGAGCAGATAGCCTTATTTTGACCCATTTGCCTTTTTTTGAAAAGCAGCAGTTCCTGCCCATGATAACTTTAAAAAATGTACACCTTTAGGAATGGCTCCAAATAAGTAGTATTTGCAGAGAATAACTGGGAGATTAGCTTTACTTCCTAACCCACTCCAAATAAACTTATAAAGCAAACTAGTGCAGATATATTCTGAAGACAAATTACCTGCTCATCCTCCTCCTGGCACATTACTTCTAAGCCCTTCCTGTATATACACTTTTAGTTGCACTTTCCCTTGATCATGAATCTAAAAATAACTCTATGGTAAGCAGGTAGAAAATGAGTCAGTGATTAGAATCTATGGACCATAGGTATGGAAATTGCAGAAAGGAAGTAGCATGCTAGTACCACTAATACATAAAAATCATGAAAGGTAAGAGACAATGTACAGTACACTGTGAGGTCAGACAACACACTTTTAGTAGACTAGTGGGTAACTTTGGACAGGTCTTTGATGGCTTTGTTTACTTAAAATGGGGATAATAAAATCTGTTGTAAAGATTAGCTGTTTACCTAGCAAATAGGGGGATCAATAGTAAATTATGGTAGTGGAGGTGGTAGTTCAATATTTTGAAAAGTTTTGTGCTGTCTTTGGAATGATTTTATCCTAGAATGAGAGACCCTCAGATGAGAAGACATGTGGTATAGTCTAGTATTCTGACCACGATCTTGTGTAAGGTAATTGATTACTGGTCTAGGCAGAGCCTGTGCTGATATTGCTAAGGGCAATAGAGAAAAGATCAATTAAGAATAGCTTGCAGACGAAACTGAACGTTGATGAAGATTTTAGAGTTTCAAATGAATTGTAAGGATTATTATTATTGTGTATGAGAGAGAGTATGTATATGCTATGGCATGTGTTTGGAGTTCTGAGGACAAATTTGTTTTAAATTTTACTGAATTTTTCTCACTTAATGCAATACATCTTGATCATATTTAGACCCTCCTCCTCTATCTGCACCCTCCTCCATAGCCCCCATGCCAGATTTCATGCATTCAGTGCATTCAGTCGTATATGTTAAGGCCTATCATGTCAGGTTTGTGTCTCCAGATGTCTCTTATTGTGAGTTCATCTGTTGTGCCCTGTTCGTGAGACCCCAAAGACCACCAAGGAGCGAACCGATGCAGACACACAAGGGTTTTTTATTGTTACAAGCTCAAGCTTGGGCCCACTCTGTCACCAACCTAGCAGATCTCAGATGTGAGACCCCTTTCTTTGGAGACAGAGGTTTTTAATGTTTATTTCAGCAAGTTCAGCAAGTAGGGGTGTAGGGGGTCTTCAGCCTGGCAAACATCTGATTGGTTGCAGCCTAGTGCCAAACCATAAACTGCTGGCTTCAGGAAATCTGAAAAGACATCTGGACATTTAGTACTTTCCTGTCCCTGGTTAATTGACCGTTGGTGGGGGAGTTGTTCTCTATCCGTTCCAAGTATTGTGGTTTTTCTTGGACAGGGCTCAGGGCTGGGTCAGTCCCATAGAGGTTTTATCCAAGATGGAATCACTCAGGTCTCTCACATCCACTGGAGCCTGGTCACCCTATCTAGATTCACTCCCTTAAAGAAAACCAACTCTCCCTCACCCAGCAATGATCAGTTGCCAGTAGTTCCTCAGCTAAGGTTGGAGCTTCTTACCCATTTCCCCAGTTCTGTACTGGGTTTTTGTCTGGTTTGAGTTTACATGGGTCTGGTGCACACTGTCGACCATTGCTGTAAGTTCATATGACCAAGTTTCCAGCCACCTGGAAAACTGTTCCCTTGTGGTTATTCCTCACTCCTGGCTCTCACTGTCTTTCTGCCCCCTCTTCCACAATGGTCCCTGAGCCCTGGGTGGCAGAGATTTAATATGGGAGTCCTATCCAGAGATACACTCTGCAGTCTCTTATTCTCTACATTTTGACTCTCTGTTAATCACCATCTGTTGTATGAAGAAACTTCACTGGAGAGGGTTGAGAACTCCATTAATATTCTCTCTACTGGTTGTTCCCTATGTTCCCTGAGCCTTCCGTATAATGGTTACATTGTAGATGTATCACTTAAAACTGGACATCTCACAAACATTTATTCTCTGTGTCTGAACAATTGTCAAACTCTATAATAGTCTCCATCTGTTGCAAAAAAAAAAAAAGAGGAGCTTCTTTGATGAGTGGCGAGAGGCGCACTTGTCTGTAAATATAAGGATTCATATTTAGCATACAGTAAGAAATTACATTTGTTTAGGAATGTGACAAAAGTAGGTTTTTCTCTAGGATCTGTGACCTCTCCAACCATGTGACCCTCCAACCAATATTGGCTAGGTTTACATGTGCCATATGTGAGTTCCCTCCCATTGAGTGGGCTTTAAGTCCAATTAAATAGCTGTTGATTACCCTCAGGATAAAAGTACCACTACTGCACCAATAGAGATAGTTTGCTGTGCCAATCGTTGTTGTGGTTATTAGACTTTACAGCTGGTTTGGACCATTGATTGGTTTTCTCCCTTAGCAACTTGTATTGGTACTGTGAGAGCTACTCTTCAGGGAGGAAGCTTCCAGGTCAGTTCCAGCTCTATTTATCCAAGTCTTGTGTCTGATATATGAAAAGACAACTTTTGAGAGTTGGTTTTTCTCTGGCTGTGAATTCTGGGGATTAATTTAGGTCCTCAGGCTTAGGCAGCAATCACTTTTACAGGGTGAGCCATCTCCCTGGGTCAGCTTAGAGAGTTTTAATTTGAGAAACTGGACTCATTGTTATACCACAAAGACAGAGAATGCCGGCTTCAAGCAAGCATTTGTGGAAAGGAAGGTAATAGAGGTGAATGCTTTAATCTTGATTTTTACAGCAATGAAAGGGAATCTAGGAAGTTAGTATAAATTTCTGAGGAAAGATGAGAGGTAGTGATTTGAATTTAACTATAAATTACTCATTTTCAGTTATAATGACACCCACAGTGTATGATACTGATAAAATAATCATTTTTAAAATATGTAATGTATAATGCAAACCATTTCAAAAGCCCATCATCTGTTGATCCATTAGGCGTGTAAAGTATAATAATTCTGTCATATTGATATGAAATATCACATGTCAAAACCTCTTGACTTGTTATTTCAAAGAGATTTTGAGGGAAGGATTTATTACCTTTATCTCTTCCAATGTCACATCTGCTCTGGTTGTGTCTCCATTTAAATAACATTCAAGAAATGGTGTGATACTATGGTAAGCCAATAGGCAAGCCTAAGGCTAGTAGAAAACGTAAAAGAACATGCTTAGCCATTCTTGAAATGTCACCAGTCTTAATTGCAAGGTCTGAAACTGCCTTCAGATATACAAGAACATCTTTCAAGTCTATGTAAAGGTCTTTGTTAAATAATGAAATGCAGCTTAACATTTTCATGGTCACAAAAAATTAATTTAAAAATTAATAAAATATTTTAACCTTTACATTTGTTGCTTTCCACTGTAATTTCCCAAATAAGATGTTAAGAATTAAGTTGAGGTGATAACCATTAAAAGATTTTATAGGAATTTTTTGTCAGAATGTCATCAGTTATTTTAAATACAAGTTCAAATTGGTGATGAAGTAGATGTTAAAATACTAAAAAAAAAATTGAAACAAGATGGCAAAACAACTTAATATAATGATAACTATGGCTGTTTTGACCATAGAATTTAGAAATTTTAGGTAATTTACTTAATTCAGCAGTTATCTGCTAGGAAAGAACAAACATCTTTTGTTCATTTGGTTTTTTGTTTGCTTTTGGAGACGGTTTCACCAGGTAGCCCCAGCTGTCCCGGAACTCACTTTGTAGACCAGGCTGGCCTTGAACAGAGATTCGCCTGCTTCTGCCTCTGCTGTGATTAAAGGCATCCATCATCACGCGCAGCCAGCAGACAGCATTTTGAAATTTTTGCCTCATGGCATCCAGGACCAGATTGATCTATGTTTCTAGGTAAAGTAAATTGAAAGTTGAAAGCTACTTGAGGAAGAAAAAAGATTTCAGAGTGGCATCCTGTGGGAGGTCTTGGCTGAGGTCCACAGCCTGGCCATCCTTCAAGGGCAGCTCAGGGACAGCACAAACAGATCCAAGAAACCTGATTGGAGTGAAGCTGGTAGGTACTGACTCAGAACCCAAGCCCAGATAATGCTGGTTCAAGGGAAATTTCCAGTCTCCTATCATGGGTGTTAGTTAAGGCCAGTCTATGTTATTAACATTGAAATGTATAGATTTTTTTTTTCAAATTAATTATGAATTGGTGCTTGAGAGATAGCTCCACGGTTAAGAGCACTGGCTGCTCTTCCAGAAGACCCCAGTTAAATTCCTAGCACCTACATGGCAACTAACAACTGTGCATAACTCCAACTGCAGTCCCAGGGGATCAGATGCCCTCTTCTGGCCTCTGTAGTCTTGGTGCTCACATGGGCACATTCATGCAAGCAAAACATTCATACACGTAGAGAATAAAAATACATAAATCAGGCCGGGTGTGGTGGCACACGCCTTTAATTCCCAGCACTTGGGAGGCAGAGGCAGGCAGATCTCTGTGAGTTCAAGGCCAGTGAGGCCCTGTCTCAAAAAGACCAAAAAAAAACATAAATCAAAATGTTTAAAAAATTATTTGACTCTTGCTAAAGACATTTTCCTATTGCAAAGGTTCCTTCTGTTTCTGAATCAGATACACATGACAAACCATATAGCTCTAAGTGTTGTATGCAACTCCACTAATGTGTGTTTAGAACTGGTATGAGCACTATAGTGTCATGTCAAGTGAAACATGTATAGGCTGATTTATGTGGTCTAACTGATGAGGTATTACTCTGATAGACATAAGACCAGAAGACATACCATATCTGACATTACAAAGAAGGAAGTAACAAACACATGGAAAGGTAAGCTACAGGAGTAATCAAAAATCAAACCAGTGTCACGACTTCTCAGTGACAATAGTAGTAGCATCTACTATGCTAGGAACTTGAAAAATGTAGGGAAGTTTGGTTTTTTTTTTTTAATCATAATTCCTCCAACTATAATTTCTTATAGATACTATTTTGGTTTGTTTTTCCTTTTTTTTTTTCTATTCATCTTGCTTTCCACTAGCACTCTGTACCTACTATAGATTATATGTTTATCAAAGATTGGATTCTAAATGTAGATTTTACTTGGGTTTGATGGGACATGTAAAGTTTGTGTCCAGTGAAACTAATAATCTAATGAGAAAAACTAAATAGAAGCCATAAAGAAATTAAATCTTTGAAAACTGCAAAGGTGAAAAAAGTCCTTGAGAATAAAATATAACACCTATTATATACCATTGTACTAAGATAGAACAGCACCTATTATATAAAATTGTATTATTTGCTGGCTCACACTGTGATCCCAGCATTCTGGAAGTGGAGACAGAAGAAATCAGGAGTTTAAGGTTGGCCTTGGCTACATAGTGAATGGAACCCTCACTGTAGAAATTGTAACAATTTGCTGGGCATGGTGGCAAATCCCAGCACTTGGGAGGCAGAGGCCCATGGGTCTCTCTGAGTTCAAGGCCAGCCTGATCTACATAGCAAGTTCCAGGCCAGCTGGGGCTACAGGGAGACCCTGTCTCAAAAAGACCCCCTTCCAAAATCATAACAATTAGCAAAAATAAAATCATATATTCTCTGATTCATTTAATTAAATATCAAAGTAAATATTGGCCTCCAAAACAGGTATCCCTGTTGGTACTATAAACAGCTGTATTCTAATACTGTATATACTAATATTGGGGACTATAAGTAGAATTTTAAAGCATATTTGCAAGCTTTTTGTGTGTCATATATCTGAAACTGCATCAGTGGCATTTTATAATATTACTGTCTTCAGATATTGCCATGTCTTCTCAAAAAAAAAAGAGATTATGATCTTAATGTGGTGCCAAGTGTCTTATGGGTGTGAATGCCTCTGGAATTAGATGCTTCATATAAAGAGAAAAGAACCTAATTAGAGGAAGCTTGATATAGTTAAGTGTATAATCCTAATATTTTTGAATAGCGAATGAAATACTTATTACTGTAATTTATTTGGTCATTCATCCCCCTCCATCAGACGACTCAGTTTTCTTTTATAGTCTTGAATGGATTTTTTTCATTAAAGGTCCCAAGTGTAAAACATTTCACTTATGAAAATATGTCAGCCTGGGGGCTGGAGAGATGGCTCAGCAGTTAAGAGCACTGGCTACTCTTGCAGAGAAGCCAGGTTCGATTCCCAGCACCCACATAGCAGCTAATAATCATCTATAACTCCAGTTCCAGGGGATTCAATGCCCTCTTCTGACCTCTTAGGGCACTGCATGACACAGGTGCACTTAGACATATGCAGGCAATACACTCATACACATAAAATAAAATTAATAAAAAACAAATATGTCAACCTGGGGCCCTTGGGAGATGGCTCAGTGGGCAAGAGTACTTGCTAGGAAAGCAGTAGTATTTGCCTAAGGAACCCACATTAAAAACCAGGCATGGCCACAATGCCTGTAACCCTAGCATTGGGAGCTGGAGAGAGATGGATCCCAGGGACTCTCAGGCCAGCCAGTCTAGCCAAAATGCTGGGCTTCAGGGTTAGTGAGAGACCTAGTCTAAAAAATAGGAGAGTGATAGAGGGAGACATCTGACATCCTGTGGCCTCTGCATGCTTGTACATGAGTGCTTGCACCACACACACACACACACACACGCACACATATACACAAACAACGTCAACGTGGGGAAAATATGGTTGTTTTGTTTGGGGGCACTTGTTTGGTCTTTAAATTATTATTTTTTATTTTATGTGTATGAGTGTATTTCCTGCATATGAGTGCACCCGTGTTGTGCCATACCTGTGGAGGTCAGAAGAGGGGGTCAGAGTTCCCTGGAACTGGAGTTACAGACAGTTGTTAGCCACCATGTAGGTGCTGGGAATCGAACCCAGGTCTTCTGCAAGAGCAACCAGTACTCTGAACTATTGAGCCATCTCTCCAGTCCCTGGTTTTTTGTTTTGTTTTGTTTTGAGATAATCTTGCTAGGTTGCCCAGGCTGGCCCCAAATTCCTGATCCTCCTGCCTCAAATCTCCCATATACTAGGATTACAGGCATGAGCTACCACTCCTGACTAAAAACTTTGACTTAATAAAAAAAGAGATAATGAAATAGATTCTTCCAATGTTTTGACTGTTTGTATGACAACTTTGTTGTAATTTAATAAAATATTCGTATACTAATACTACTTAGGAAGTGAGACTTCCTTCCATTGTACTAGGTCTAAATTGGGGATAACAAAACTAAGGCAGAGTAGTGTTTGCTTGCAAATTACACCCCCAATTTATTTGTTTCTCTTTTTTTCTCCCAAATAGTATAGATAAAACTATTCCTTTATTTAAATTAATGGCCATTACGGTAAGCATGTGATCTCTTACAGTTCTGCTGATACATACTTCGAAATGCTTAAAATAATTTGTTAAGTTTACTTAGTTAAACCTCTGTGTTAAGTGGTTCTTAATCATTTGGGGGGAAGAATCAAATAATGTTACATAAGTCATTACTTTGCCTGTACAAAAGTGCCTATATGCAGAATTTTTCTAATATTTTAATAGTTAATGTTTCCCTTGACTCCAGATGCCTATGTCTCTTCTGAATCCAGATGCCTCTACCTAATGTTCTCCCTCTGTTTTAGTGTATACAAATGCATATATTTTAATGAACATATTGTTCTGCAAAACTATTACAGAGCTCTATGTGTTTATTTGCTTTACTTTTGTGTCTGAAATAAGTTATCTGAATTGTTTGCTATATTTACTATATAAGCTATATTTTCTTTTTCTTTTAGATTCAGAAGAGGCTCAGTCTGTAAATCCTTCTAGTATTGATGAAAATATTGACTCAGAAACAGAGAAAGATTCTCTCATCTGTGAAAGTAAACAGATACTTCCAAGTAAAGCACCTCTTCCATCTGCTCTTGATGAATATGAGTTCAAAGATGATGATGATGAAGAAATAAATAAAATGATTGATGACAGGCATATTCTTCGGAAAGAACAACGAAAAGATAATGAATCTGAAGCAGAAAAGAGTGGTTTATTTGCAAAACAGGAGAAGGCCTTTTATTCTAAATCATTTAAAAATAAAAAACAGAAGCCTTCTAGGGTTCTGTATTCAAGTACTGAAAGTTCTGATGAAGAAGTTCCTCAGAACAAAAGAATTTCTGCTGCATGCTCTGTCCCTGAAACATCAAGTTCTGATGTGCAAGCCAAAAAAGAATTTGAATACAGACAGAAAGGCAAAGTTAAAAGAAAACTAAAAAATCAAAATAAAAATAAAGAGAACCAAGAGCTGAAGCAAGAAAAAGAAGGAAAAGAAAATACCAGAATAACGAGCTTGACTGTTAATACTGCACTGGATTGTTCAGAAAAAGCCAGAGAAGAGGGGAACTTTAGGAAATCTTTTAGCCCAAAAGATGATACTTCGTTACACTTATTTCATATCTCCACTGGCAAATCTCCCAAACATTCTTGTGGATTAAGTGAAAAACAGTCAACACCTCTAAAACAAGAACATACTAAAACATGTATATCACCAGGAAGTTCCGAAATGTCATTGCAGCCTGATCTTGCTCGCTATGACAATACAGAACCTGAATTCTTACCAGAAAGTTCAAATGTAAAATCTTACAAGCATAAGGAAAAAAATAAACAGAAAGATTTCCATTTAGAATTCGGTGAAAAATCAAATGCCAAAATGAAGGATGAAGATCATAGTCCAGCATTTGAAAACTCAGACTGCACACTGAAAAAAATGGATAAAGAGGGCAAAACATTAAAAAAACATAAATTGAAACACAAGGAGAGGGATAAAGAGAAGTACAAAAAAGAAACGGACGTTGAAAAGGAAAAATACAAAAATAAGGATGGCACGAAAGAGCTACAGAGGAGTGTTGAATTTGACAGAGAGTTTTGGAAGGAAAATTTTTTTAAAAGTGACGAAGCTGAGGATCTCTTTTTAAATACAGAACATGAGTCCCTAACAGAAAAAAAATCAAAATTGGAAAAAACCATGAAAGATGATAAATCAACAAAGCATGTCTCAAAGGAAAGGTGCTTTAAAGAAGAGCGGGAAAAGATTAAAAAGGAAAATGAAAAATCTAGGGAAGAAAAGCTCAAAGATCTGAGAGAAGAGAGAGACTTTGTGTCCACAGATAAGGAAACAGAATTCAGTTCTCTGGTTATAAGTGTAAACCAGGAATCTATAGGGCTACATTCAGTGGAAAAGGAAATGGACACTGAAAAACAAGAAAAGCATATAATAAAAGACAGGGAGAAATCAGACAAACGATTTCAAACTAAGGAAAAGGAGAGTGAGAAGACTGAAAGAAAAATTTCTGAAAAAGAAAAGAAGATAAAACACGAACATAGATCAGAAAAAGAGAGATTAGATTTTAGTGACTGTGTTGACAGAATAAAAGAAAAGGACAAACTGTACTCACATCAGACAGAAAAATGTCATAAAGATAGTGAGAAGATAAAAAATACCATTAAAAAACCTGATGACAGAGAGAAAAATCGAGAAAAAATTGATAGGAAGCATGACAGAGAAAAACCTGAAAAAGAGAGGTGTTTAACAGAAAGCAAAGAGAAGCACTTGATGGACAAAAAAAATAAGCAGTCAGATAATAGTGAGTATACTAAATCAGAAAAAGTCAGAAATAAAGAAAAAGACAGGGAAGTAGATAAAAAGGAAAAACTTAGGGATAAAGAAAGTATAAATATAACTAGCTGCAGACACTTACAGGAAGAGAAAAAGTCAAATGTAGGAGACAGTAGTAGTAAAACACAGCATGAAAAAACTGTATCACTTAAAGAAAAAGCAAGGGATGAGCCTTTGAAAACTCCAGATGGGAAAGAGAAAGATAAAAAAGATATAGATAGATACAAAGAACGAGACAAACGTAAAGATAAAATCCAACTAAATACTTTACTCAAAATAAAATCTGAAGCAGATAAACCTAAACCTAAGTCATCACCAGCATCGAAAGATACTCGACCTAAAGAAAAGAGGTTAGTGAATGACGATTTAATGCAGACAAGTTTTGAACGAATGCTCAGTCTTAAAGACCTAGAAATAGAACAGTGGCACAAAAAACATAAGGAAAAAATTAAGCAGAAAGAAAAAGAACGATTAAGAAATCGTACTTGTTTAGAACTTAAAGTAAAAGAAAAAGGAAAACACATACCAACTGAATCCAAAAATAAAGAACTCACTAGGTCAAAAAGTTCTGAGTTGACTGATGTTTATACCAAGGAGAAACAATCTAAAGATGCTGGAAGTAATAGATCACAATCTGTTGACACCAAAAATGTAATGAGTTTAGGGAAGTCATCCTTTATTTCAGATAATAATTCAAACAGGTCTCCTAGATCAGAAAGTGAAAAGCCAGGTCTCAGCTCCAGATCTGTGTCAATGATTTCTGTTGCTAGCTCAGAGGATTCCTGCCATACTACAGTAACGACTCCAAGGCCTCTGGCAGAATATGACTCTGACTTTATGTTAGAGGGTTCAGAATCTCAAATGTCATTTTCTCAATCACCTTTTTTGCCAATTGCCAAATCGCCAGCTCTTCATGAAAGGGAGCTGGAGAGCCTAGCTGAACTGCCAGAACGGCTTAAACCACCGTATGTAAACAAGCTTCCAGCCTGCCATCTCAGGTCATCTTCTGTGGAAGATGTTAAACTAATTATCAATGAGGTAAGACCCACTGTAGAAATTAGAAGATGTAGCATGCCATCAGTCATTTGTGAACCCACAAAACACTTCCAAATATCAGAAGAAAGTAATCAAGGTAGCTTAGCTGTGCCAAGAGATATCTGTCCTTCTCCCAAACCTGAGGTACCTTCAACTGTGCCTGAAAGAGACCTTTCAGATATGGCTAACTTACATTCCAGCTTTACAGCCTCTCCCACTAGATCTGTAAACAGCAAGTATATTTCATCTGATACAAATGTAATCAAGAGTACTGCTCTGATGGGTACTTTAATAGACAATCCTGTGCATTTAGAACCATCTAATCCGGTTGGAGTGATCCAAAATAAATCATGGGAGATGCCTGCTGATAAACTAGAGATATTAAGTACCAGTGACTTAATCTGCACTAATTCTAGTATACCTGATCAAGATTCCTCTCTTCAGAGTTTTTGTAATTCAGAAAACAAAATATTGAGAGACCAGAATGCTGATTGCTTAACCCTACACCAGACTGAGCTTTCAGGAAACTCTAGTACTCAGGATCCAGCGTCCTTTTTGCCTTCACAGCAACTCTGCTCTTTTTCCAACCAATCATTTTCAGATACTGAATCTGCCTCTAAATCTATGTCTTCATCATATATTGCCAGTCAAGAGCCAGGAATTTTACAGCAGAGAAATGTAACTCCTATGACCAGTTCTGTTTTAGATACTGATAATATCTTTACAAAAGATGTGGAAAATACATTTGTCCTAGCAGATACTCAAAAGCCAGATGCCTGTGTTTCAGTTTACTCTGAAAGCACTATTCAAGAAGCACTCCCAAACTGTGAGAAAGCTAATACTTTGCTTATATTGCCACCGGAAAAAGATTTGAGTGGAAGTGATGTTTCCTCTCAGCTAAGTACACAATATGCATTTAGCAAACTAACTTACAAGTCTTCCAGTAGCCGTGAAATTGAGAAGAGCACAACTGATACTCAGGTTATTTCACATGAAAAAGAAAACAAACTACAAAGTTTGGTCCTAACCCAGTCAAGTAAGTGCGACTCTGATTTATATGAAATGAACGCTGCAGGGTTGCCAAAAGGAAGTCTAAATGAACAAGATAATTCAAAACATGGTTCTGAAAGTGAAAAGTGTTCACTTTCTATTGAAGATGAAGAGTCTCAGCAAAGCACTTTATCAAGTGTGGAAAACCATTCACAGTCAGCCCAACCAGAGATGCATAAATATGACCATTTAGTTAAAGTAGAATTAGAAGAAAATGCTGAAGATGATAAAATTGAAAACCAAACCCCTCAAAGAATGACTAGAAACAAAGCAAGTACAATGGTAAATCAAAGCAAACAAATTCTTGCTAGTTGTACACTGTTATCAGAAAAAGACAATGAATCCTCGCCTAGGGGAAGAATAAGACTAACTGAAGAAGATGATCCTCAGATTCACCATCCACGGAAAAGGAAAGTGTCACGTGTACCTCAGCCTGTGCAAGTGAGTCCATCTTTACTACAAGCAAAGGAGAAAACTCAGCAATCTCTAGCAGCCATTGTAGATTCTCTGAAACTAGATGAGATTCAGCCATACAGTTCTGAGAGAGCAAATCCATATTTTGAATACTTGCACATAAGGAAAAAAATTGAAGAAAAGCGCAAATTACTATGTAGTGTTATTCCTCAAGCTCCTCAGTATTATGATGAATATGTAACGTTCAATGGATCGTATCTTCTGGATGGAAACCCCTTAAGCAAGATTTGCATTCCCACTGTAAGTAAGATTGTCACTTGATAACAGCTCTGCAACACTGTCCTGGAGATGTAGCTCAATGGTAGCATGCCTGTCTTACATGTGCAAGGCCCTGGTTTCAGTCTCTAGCACAGAAGAAAAAAATAGAATGAAAGCTGTATACATAATTTTAAGTTTTCTAGTAAATATTTTAAAAAATAAGCAAGTAGATTAATTTTAATATTGTATGTAAGTCAACATATCCAAAATACTATTGCAGTGTCAATATGGAAAGCTATTTATGAGATATTTTGCTTTTTTTCCACTGAATCTTTGAAATCTGATGTGCTTGTAACACATCTCAGTTCAGCTACCCACATTTCAAAGAGTACTCAGTACCAAATGGGTTCCTTATCAGGTATCATGAATCCTGTTTGCTCCTCACCTGCATTTCCTTTTGTTTTAAAGAAGACATATTTTGATTTCTCTGAAGGTTAATGCCACTACATGTACATTTGATCTCATTCTTTGCAGTCTTTTCTGGAACCTTCCTCTGTTAAATACTATTTCCTCCCTCAGCTGGCCTTTATTTGCCCACTCAGAATATATTTGGATCACATCTTCATGAAAAGAGAAAAGCTCTCCTTTTTCTAGCTTATCAACCTCACCAGTCTTTCTCCTTCACTGACAGTCTTGTGCAGAGTTATCTGTCTGTGACATTTTTTTCCACCTCCCCTCCTGTTCATTTCTAAGCCATTAAGCCATTGTAGATTGCCACTAGGCTCATGTTTGTCATTTTTGTTGGCTTATTTTTGTTGTTCTCTTTGTTAAGATTTAGCATCATGACCACTAGACTTGGCTTTAGTGACTGCCTGCAGTGTGCACAGGGGCTATACTTGAAGTTCCCTGACTTAACAGACTGTTTTGCATCATGTCTTTGCAAATGTTATCTTTCAGTGTCCAGTTCAGAAAAGATCAAGAAAGGTGACTTTATAGTCTCAAATTCCCAGAATATTCCTGATGCTAGTACCTTTAAGCTGCTAAGAACACTTGGTATTGGGGCTGGAGAGATGGCTCAGCAGTTAAGAGCACTGACTGCTCTTGCAGAGGACTTGGGTTCAGTTCCCAGCACCCACATGGCAGCTACAAACCGTCCTTAACTCCAGTCCCAGGGGAACCCGAAGCCCTCTTCTGACCTCTGCGGCATTGCTCGACGCTGGTGCACTCACATACAGGCAGGCAATACATCCATACACATGAAATAAAAATAATAAAAAGTAAAATAGAACACTTGGTATTAACCAAAAGGTGGAGAAGCAATGCTAGTGTCTTTTAAAATCTTGGCAGATTTAGATTTTAAGTAGCAATAGTAGCAGATGAAAAGTAATGAATGGCAAATAAATTTGTCATTGATTCAGTCTTTCGGCAAAATAATTTGTTAGTGATTCAAAGAAAATCTACTAAACTTTTTGTTTCTTTCATTGTCCATTTTATTTCCCCTTAAAAGGTAAAACATTTTAACTGAAATAATACAGGCTTGAAGTACAGTTATATCTTTAAAGAACACATGTAAGTTAAAACTTTGTGCAAACTAAGTAAAAACATCTTGAAATAACCTGTTAGGTTGCCTTCTAGCTACCATACCAGACAGAGAATCAGGAGAATGTTGAAAGTGTACACTTTCACTCTCCTGCAAAGATAATATAATACGTGTGATTTCCTTGAAGCAGTACTGGAGAAGTCTCTTTGTTAAATTAGAACTTAGTTGTATTAAATGTTGCTTTAAAAGAGGCTATATAAGTAAAGCCAAGAAATTGCATGTAGTATAGAGGTTTGTTTTTGTTATTTGATTCGTCTTTAATGAGAATTACTAAAACAAAGAAATATAATGCCATTAATAGAACAAATAGAATTTTTTAAAAGTCTATACTGTACACCAGCTATGCAAACTTGAATGATTGACTTTAATTATCTGATCTTTAACTTTCACATCTACCTGCCCTACCCCAAAGCAGGTTGAAAACTATATGCCAAAACACATTAATATCTTTAAAACACTATACTGATTGTAGTAGAGTACCATTGTGGTATCTAGTTCCAGGTGTCTTTAAGGTTCATATTTATTAGAACTAGTATGCAAGCTTCAGCCTTTTACTCATAAAAAAAGTTTTGCTTTTAACTTCACTGGACTAAAATTGATTTGTTCATGGTTTGGCTTGAAAAAATAGTTAAGGTGAACATGATATCACACACGCCTATAGTCCCCAAACTTGGAGGTGGTGGAGACATATAAGGATCAGGAGTTCAAGGTCATGTTCAGGGACTGAGTAGAAGAGAGTGAAAAAGAGATGAATAATAAAGACCAGAGATAACAATCATGTTAACAGTTCGTTTCTTTCCTCCCAGCCAGTGAATTTTTCTTTTGCCAAGATTATTTTGATTTATGTGCTCTAGTTATAAAACCTATTAGAAATGTTACAGAACATCACCAAACTTGGTTTAAGTGTTTATTAGTCCTCCATTAAGTACTTTATTCATACCTTTTAACCAGAATGCTTCTGTTTTCTTAGAGGAAATCAAGAAGAAGAGAGGGGGGCCCTACAAGTTCCCCAAATCAAATTAACCAGGGGCGGGGATGCCACAATTTTGGTATCTACAGTGGCCACTGGTAGCAACACCCAGTTGTTTGCTTTCATTATAGGACTTCTCAAAAACTTTAGGTTGTCAAGACTCAGGAGAAAATACATGTGTACAAATAAAGCTTTCCTAAATTTGTTCTGGAGACCATTTCCTGGAAATTGTCTTTGTGGACACATGATCTATGGAACATACTTTAGGAAAACCTGACCTTGAAATAGACTACAGCTTCATTGCTTTGCCACTGCTGATCCCTTTGCCCTCATATGTTACAGTTCCTTTGTCCAAATTTGACATTCCAGAAACTGGCAGCTGTTTGAGTGGTCTTGAGCTCCCTCCCTCCTCTTCTCCCTC
>NW_008339923.1:8013973-8060410 GCF_000622305.1 Nannospalax galili
ACTTTCATTCCTTTAATCATGTATGCTCTCTTCTGAGTACATCTCCCTCTCTCCTTTCAATTTAGTTTTTCCCCATTGTAACACATTTCTCTAATTTTAATCAGTTCTTTAAGATGCAGCTGAAGTATTATCCTTCCACAGAACATTTCTCTCGCAGTCCATTCTTAGGTGAATGTTTCTCCTCTGTGCTCCTTGAGATTACTACAGATTTACAAGATTTTGTAATTTTAAAACAGTAGCACCAACGTCATTCTTGTTAAATTTAAAGCAGTTTACAGACATAAAAATTAAATGAGTATCCCCAGTAAGTTATCGTTCTGTAGAATTTCCACATTCTGTGGAAAAGTTTGACGTACACAGTTCATTTGAGGCCTTGTAATATCTGACATGTTTTGGGGTCCCCATAATTCCTATTTGATAATTAGAAATATAAAATCTTTCTTATGTATATGAGTATATTGCCTGCATACTGTGTAAGTGCACCTATGTCATCCAAGGCCTGTGGAGGTCAGAAGAGGTCATTGAATCCTCTGGAATTGGAGTTACAGATGGTTGGTTAGCTGCCATGTGAATGCTGGGAACTGAACTTGGGTCATCTGCAAGAGCAGCCAGTGCTCTTAATTGCTGAGCCATCTCTTCAGCCCCAGAAATATAAATTCTTGATAAATCTGGGTTTGATTCTTTGATAAGTTTTTCATATGTGGTCACATGGTTGCTGTGGCACCACCACAGTGGTGTCCCCTCCTTTCTTTCTCTTTTGTTTTGTTTTGTTTTGTCAGGGTCTCCCTGTAGCCCCACCTGTGCTGGAACTCACAGAGATCTTCCTACCTCTACTTCTGCCTCCCAAGTGCTGGGATTAAAGGCACCGGTGTCCTTTCTAATGAAGTTGACAAACTGTCTAATGTCATGAGATAACTTACTTTGCCTTCAAAGGCTGATAATAGTCATTAACAAAGAGAAGAGAAGGAAAATTCAGATACCATGAGGGGAAAAGAGAATATTAAGGGATCACAGATGGTGATTGCCAGAGAGAGAGGACTCAATGATTAGAAGTACTTGCTGCTTTTGCAGAGTAACTGGGTTTGATTCCCAGCACCCATGTGGCAGGTAACAACCATCTGTAATTCTAGTTCCAAGGGATCTGACACTCTCTTCTGTTCTCCATGGTATACTTACATACATGCAGGCAAAACACTCATATATATAAAATAAAAATAAATTGGGGTTGGAAAGCTGGTTCAGTAGTTAAGAGCACTGGCTGTTCTCAAAGAAGACCCAGGTTTGAGTGTCAGAACCCACATAGTGGCTAACCCGTCCATAACTCCAGTTCTAGGGGATCCAATGCCCTCTCCTGTCCTCCAAGGCTACAACATGACAGCAGTGCACTTGCATGCAGGCATAACACTCATAAAAATAAGTAATAAGTAATAGTGTAATGGTGAGCACTCTGTACTCTGAAAAATAAGTAATTTTTTTTTAATTTTTGACAGACTGTTAATTTCCTTAACCTCTAGAATTTATCAGAAAGCGTAGTCCACCATAAGATCAAGAATGAATTAATAAATATTTGGACTACCATAGACAAAGTCACATAGCATATCACATATAATAAAGTTTGAAAACCACATGTTCACTACAGAATTTCATCTCCTTTTATATGAGATAGTGCCCTAACACTTGGGCATTGTTGATTTTTATCACATCTACAAAGACAGTTTACTAGTCTCCAAGAGAGTTTCATTTCTTTTTCTTTTTTCCTTCTTCTTTTTTTTTTTGTCTTTTTGAGATGGGGTCTCTCTTGTAGCCCCAGCTGGCCTGGAACTCACAGAGATCTGCCTGCTTCTGCCTCCCTAGTGGTAGGACTAAAGACGTGCACCACCACAGTGGGCAAGTGTTTCTCCTTTTATACCGACTTTTTTTTATTTCTCTGACTCTTCCATTTCTTACTGTCTGTGAGCTATCACTGACGTTCTAAAATGTCTCTGTCTCGTAATTAACATCTTAATCCTACTAATTTGCTCTTTAAAGTTTGATCTGTCCTAAGACTTAAAACATCTAAGGATAGTTAAATGTTCTGTTAGGTTTTAGACAATCTGTTAGGTTTTAGACAGTTGACTGAGTAATAACATTGCGTTCTATAATTCATATTTTCATTAAACAGACTTTTGCTCACTGACAAATTAGGAGACAAATCCTGAGAGGATTTATTTTGGCTCAGAGTTTGAAGTTTCAGGTCAGGGTTGTCTGAATCCAATTGCCTATGCCTGGGAAGAAGCAGACTCTCCTGGTAGTGAGAGAGTGTGGTGGAGGCTTATCACCTCATGGCAGCCAGGACGCAAAAGAGATCTTCAAAGATATCCCTCCCCCACCAACTAGGCCCCATCTTCTGCAGTTCCACCACCTTCAAATTGTTATTCAAAGTTTGGTTTTGATTAAACCATTGATTAGATCAGAGCCCTCCTAACTTATTTCTGTGTTTCTAATTGACACTTGGGTGTGTGTTGCTGATCATCTAGGAGTCTCAGTCTAATCAAGTGACAATATTAACCACCCCCCAAAACTCCAGTATTCATGGAATGTCAAAATTTAAGTTATACACTAAAACTTAATAGTTTAATTATATATGCTTACTTACTAGATTACACCACCACCGTCACTGTCAGATCCACTTAAAGAACTTTTTCGACAACAAGAAGTTGTAAGGATGAAACTACGTTTGCAACACAGTATTGAAAGGGTAAGATCAGTAAATGTAACTCTATGCAAAAAATAAATAATCATTTTAACAATACATAAAATGCTCTACAGTTTTGCATTAGTGAATTTTCATTATTTATAGTTAATTTGGGGAATAGTGTGATTTTGTTACTTGTGCTGATCCAGTTAAAGGGAGAATTTTTACACTTACCTTAGGATAGCTGCTCAAATATTACACTGCATCTTGGAGTGCATTTTTGATATGTAAAACCTAATAATTTATCATTTGTTAAATTTGTGGAACTAGAACAGTAGAGTCCTACTAGAATGTTCAGAATTTCATGTTTTTGAATGATTGCTTGATTTACTAGCTGCTTTAGGGCAATGGGGAAAAGTATGTTTATTTGTTCTTATAGGTCTTAGTTTCTAGTTTTCAGTAGTCTCAGCATGAAATTAAAAAAGAAAAAACTTACTCATGGAAATCATGAAAGTCATTTTACTTGGTTATACAAAAATATATCACCTTAATCTTGTAGGAGAGTCCTATGGTCTCTGAAAAATATAAGCTGTTTCACAGAAGTATGTACACACCTGTCTTTGATTTATACATACATGATGGCTTCCCCACAGCAGAGCCTCTTAACCTGTGTATTATGGACCAATTTAGGAAACTTGGAACGTCCTCTTAGACTATTGTTTTTAAATGAATAAACTATGGGATTACAAAGAGAAGCAAGAAACAAGAGAAAGAAGCACTGGTACAGTATGTAGCGCACCATGCATCACCCAGTCCCTCTCCCCAAACCGAAGAAGCAGTTCTTTGTTAAACAACAGTCACTATCCTCATAACACACTGCTTACAAGGCTCTGGACATCCTTACTAGTACAGGTCGCAGGGTTATCCTGGTTGATCTTTAAGACCAAAAAAAAAAAAAAAGTTACCAAATGTCACAGGTCTACAGCAGAGATCAAGATGGGTTACAATCTGAAAATGGACATCTGGAATTCTCTCTGTTAAATCTCTGTTAAGTCTCTCATTTCATTCAGGACTCTTATTACATAACTGGAAGATATTGCTTCTTCAGTTTGGGGAGAGTAGGTGATGCATTTTTTTGTTTTGTTTTGGTTTGGTTTTTATTAGTCTTTTTGAGATAGGGTCTCTGTAGCCCCAGCTGACCTGGAACTCACTATGTAAGCCAGGCTGGCCTCGAACTCACAGAGATCCGCCTGCCTTTGCCTCCCAAGTGCTGGATGCTGGGATTAAAGGCATGTACCACCACACCTGGCTATTTTTTTTTTTAATATCTTATCATTTCTGTTTTATGTGTATGAGTGTTTTGCCTGCATGTGAGTGCACCCGTGTCATGTCGTGCAGTGCTGCAGAGGTCAGAAGAAGGCTTCGAAGTGCCCTGGAACTGGTGTTAAGGATGGTTCGTAGCCGCCATGTGGATGCTGGGAATCGAACCCAGGTCCTCTGCAAGAGCAGTCAGTGTCTTAACCGCTGAGCCATCTCTCCAGCCCCCATACCAGGCTATTTTTAAAAGATCTGTGCAGAGTTCTCTTGGCCTTCACTCTGTTTCTGGTGATGAGGCTGTCCTCCTGATACAGAGAGGGCATGGAAGTTTTATTTCCTGCTTTCCAAAATAAAGGGATGTCAAAATGCCCTTGTCTTGCTGTTTTTCAAATTACTGCAGCCTCAAATAATCCTTATGCCAAACTAGCGTGTTTTGAAGTGGCCTGGTCTGCCACCCTTCAAACCCAAGTGATCAACTCATGAATGGGATAAATAACATGCTGTTATGTCTGTCTAGTAGATTATTACTTGTTCATGGAAAGGAAGTCGATACCTAGTACATACTACAACATGGGTAAATATTGAAAATATGCTAAGTGAGATAAACCAGTCAGAAAAGGCCACATATTGTACGATTTTATTTATAAATAATGTTCAGAACAAGTAAACCTTATAGACAGACAGTAGATGACTGGTTGCCAGAAGATGGAGGAAGGAAGAGTGCCTGTCGATGATGTGGGATTTCTTTCTAGTGTGCTGAAAATGTTCTTAGTGAGTATGCTAAAAGCCACCTACACTTCAAAAAACCAATTTTAAGAAAGAAACTGCTGGCACTGGGTATGGTGGTACATGCCTGTAGTCCCAGTGCAGAGGCAGAGGCAGGTGGATTTCTGTGAGATCGAGGCCAGCCTGGTCTACATGATGAGTTCCAGGTCAGCTGAGGCTGCAGGGAGACCCTGTCTCAAAAAAGCCAAAAAAAAGAAAGAAAGTGGCAATTCTGAAAAGAGATTATACTCCTAGATCAAATAGGATTTTTTTTTAATTTTTACAATTTCATTAGAATTTTAAAGAAAAAGAAATCCTCAGGGCAGGCGAGCTGGTAATCTTGACAGCTGCCTTGAAGAGGAGGTCAGACACGTGGCTGACTCACATGACTGGGAGAAGGAAGCTTTAGAGAAAAAGTAAAGAAATGCAAGATGCTAGGGGCAGCCCAAAGCCTTAAAGAAAGCATGTTTACTAAGAAAGGCATGAAGAAAAAGGGAAATTACGCTTCCCTGAAAAATTCAGGGAAGCAGGCAACTCACAGACTACATGGCTGTAGCTAGCAAGTTCTGCACCTGTAGGCAGGATTCCAGGCAAGAGAAAATCATTATCTCATTAATGCACTAGGTATTCTGCCCATCTGTTTAGCATAACCCACCCTCCTGGGGTGGTCCTATGACTGGATGATTGACAGTTAAACTTAACACAAAATGGAGGTGCTCGGAGTATTACATTCTCCACTGGCTCTGGGATATAAGTCAAATTTTTTATTTGTTTTGATTTTGAGGATTATACTGGGTCCTTAGAACTCTAATTTTGATGGCATTTGGGCGCCTCTTTATCTATCCGGTTAAGCAATCTTGGAGGCATCGACCCACCATAAACACTAGGAGGAGTATTACCAGAGGCCCAGTAAAACTCAATTATACTTGAATTATTGGCATAAAAACAGCAAACCTCACCTAAAGCCATGTATGAGCCATCTTCCTTTAGGAACAGCAGGTCTGTCCCCCTTCTGTTCTGTAGCACCATTTTAGCTAGGGAGTTAACCTGTCTCCCCAGCTGCCCTATCGAGTCCTATAGATGTCCGATGTCTCTATGTGAGAGCCTAGAGGCCTAAAATTTTTATTACCCATGGCTAGGGTGGCAGCACCCAAAGCATCAGAGCCTGTAATGCCTGTTTTCACAAGGATGGCAGCGGGACTTCTCTTGGCCCTTGAGAGACCTGAGTTAAGGTGAAGTGTTTCTGCCCTTTTTCTCTGCTGTAGAGATAAACCCTAGGGGGAGAACATGGACTGGTATGCACATGTATCCATGGTGAAAGTCCCATTTTAGCTGTTTTGTAGTCGTGTACTTAGTAAGATTGAAGGTGCATACCCATCAGGTGGTTTCAGGGGCTTGAAAGAATAAACCCAGGTTTCCTGAGATCCTATGGGGCTATATGTCGCTCTAATATTTTCTCCCCTCTGTATAGGTAATCTTTAAAATTTAGGAATTAGACAAGAGCTCTTAAATTCTTTTGATATTTCTGGATTTTGATACAGACCAAGCTGCTAAGAAGCCCAAGGACATTTTGACTTTTAACCAAGAAAAGAGACTGGCTACTTTTCTTTGGTTTTGTTTGTTTGTTTGTTGTTTTTTTCCCTGACTGCCTAGCCAATTTCTATATTCTTTTTTTTTTTTTTTTTTGAGACAGGGTCTCCCTGTAGCCCCAGCTCCTGGAACTCACTATGTAGACCAGGCTGGCCTTGAACTCACAGAGATCCGCCTGCCTCTGCCTCCCGAGTGCTGGGATTAAAGGCGTGCACCACCATGCCAGGCTATATATTCTATTTTTATTATACCATCCTTTGAAGCAGTTACCCCAAATTTGCCAATGGGGAATCAGACATAGACTGCTCTGGCTTCTTCCATGCTGAACAGGGATGCAGGGTGTGGCAATTGGGGTACCCCCTTCAGTGGGTCTATCTAAAAGACTCCCAAATTGTATAACTCATCTGTAGGGAAAAAAGAAAGTCCTTGACTAGGAACACTAGGAATTTTTTACTGTCTCAAGATTACTGAGAAGAAAATGCTACTCTGTGACTCAGATTATTTTGTGTATCTTAAGTGATTTTATCTAATTTCACAAATAAATTGGTAAAGACTTGATTTAAAAAATTTTTTCTTCAACTAGGAAAAACTTATTGTATCCAATGAACAAGAAGTTCTACGAGTTCATTACAGAGCTGCAAGAACACTGGCAAATCAAACACTGCCCTTTAGTGCTTGTACTGTCTTACTGGATGCAGAAGTATACAGTGTGCCCTTGGACTCACAGGTAAAGTGCTGTAACTGGTTGAGGTCATGGCTTAGTGACTAAAGCACTCAGCATGTACAAGTGAGGATCTGAGTTTGAATCCCAGGAACACATGTAAAGCTGGACACAGTCTATAATTCTGGTGCTCCTACAGCAAGATGAGAGGTAGCAATAGACAATCTCCAGAAACCCATGGTCCAGCTAGCCTGGCATATGCAGTGGCAAGCACAGAAAAACCTTGTCTCAAACAAGGTGGAAGGTAAACTGATGCCTAAGGCCTTCTTCTGCCATACACACATGAACACACAGCAGCATACAAACAGATAAACCAAATAACATAGTATATCTGTTAGGATCATACCCTTACAAATAACTAGAACTTGTCATTTGTTTCTAAAGTAGATATTAAACAGTCGACCCAGATCCAGCTTGTAAACCAGTGAGTTTATTGGAGTTCCTTAAAGGAGCATAGACAACTAATAGGCAACTACATCTCAAAAAAACTCTTCCCGTCCCCTACAATTCATCAGCACTTACATAGCCTGAGCCTTTGAGCCTGGCCTGAGCCTTCCATGTGGGAATGTTAATAGGCTTAAATTTCTGATAGGCATGGCAGTACACACCTATAATCTCAGTACTCGGGAGGCTTCTAAGGCAGAAGGATCACAAGTTTGAGGCCAGCCTAGGCACATAATGAGATCCTGTCTCAAAAAAAAAAAAAAAATTCACATTTTTTATTTTTTATTACATTTGTGTGTGTGCACTGCTTGTTACAGTGCAGTTGTAGAGGTCAGAGGGGTTAGTTTTCTGCTTCTACCAGGTGGGTCCTATGGCTCAAACTTAGGTTGTCAGGCTTGATGGAAACAACTTTGCCCACTAAGCCATCTTACTGGGCCAAGAAGTTCCAAAATAGTTACATAGTACATACATTGCAAGAAGTTAATATTCCAGCAAACTAAGGATGATCTCGAATATTCCAGCAAACTGAGGATACTCTCAAAATTAAAACTGCAACAAGATTGAGGCACAGTTGCTGTAATAATTAAAAGGCTGAAATACTGAGTCATCTTTTGAAGGAAAAAATGTTTTCATACTAAGCTGAAGAAATTACTGCTTTAGACTATATTCACTGTTCTTGGATTCCTACTCAACTTTTTCTTTAATCTCTCCTAAAAGTAAATTAGACACTTTTTAAAAAAAAAAAATTTTTTTTTTTGGTCTTTTTTGAGACAGGGTCTCCCTGTAGCCCCAGCTGTCCCTGGTACTCATTATGTAGACCAGGCTGGCCTTGAACTCACAGAGATCCGCCTGCCTCTGCCTCCTGAGTGCTGGGATTAAAAGCGTGCGCCACCACGTCCAGCCTATTTATTTATTTTTTATTTTATGTGTATGTGTGTATTGCCTGCATGTAGGTAAGTACACCCGTGTAGTGCAGTGCCCACGGAGGTCAGAAGAAGCTGTCCGATCCCCTGGGACTGGAGCTACAGACAGTTGTTAGCTGCCATGTGGGTGCTGGGATTCGAACCCAGGTCTTCTGCAAGAACAACCTGTGTTCTGAACCGCTGAGCCATCTCTCCAGCCCCAATAAGACACATTTTAATATTAAATTTTTTTGATAATTTAAGTAATTTTGCATCTACCTCAAATTTTCCTAATGATCTAGACCACCAGGTTTTAGATTAAAATTAAGCTTGATGAAATACCAGTATGTGAGGCTTATTATCTTGATGAGGATACTTACCCTTAAAACCATTATGCATTTTTGAGGATATAAGCCCAGAAAGAGCCTTTTTTGAGCTGGCATTAGGGTAGGTCATGGTAGCAGCTTGATTTCCTTGCAAATGACCTCTGAGAACTGCAAAGTAAAGTCCACCCCTCCTTGATGTTAGGGCTTAAATTCATCCTTCAGCACACCCTAGCATACTTCTCCCTTTTCAAAATAAGCATGTAATATAAAATAAACATAAAGTAGCCAAAACATCTTTGAGAACAGAGGACATGATCTTTGCTAAGAATGGGCAGGTGGATGTGAGGCTATCCAGATGTTACTTTGACAGTGCTGGCAGAATGGCAGTCCTAATAGAGCTGTATTGAGTACTTTCTGTATGTGTAGACATTGTAACAGGGGCCTTAAGGGCACTTTAAATTCTCAAGACAGGCTTAAGAGAGTTACTTTTAACCCATTATGTAGAATAGAAAATTGAGAGGGAGTGTGTATCAGTCCAACTTACACAGAAAGGCACAAAGCTGAAATCTGAATACAGCCTACCTTCCAAAACTGATGCTTGTAAGAGTTGGTAAAGAATTTCTTTTTTATTGTGTTTATATATATGTATGTAGGCATGTGTGCCACAAATGTACATGTGGAGGTCAGAGGACAGCTTTGAAGAGTTGATTCTCTTTTCTACCTTTATTTGAGTTCTGGGAATCGAACTCAGGTCATCAGGCTTCATAGCAAGCACCTTTACCTGTTGAGCCTTCTCACCAGCCCTGATTCTTTATGAATACTACAAAAGATCCATCCCGAAAGAAATGTTGCCTTTAATGGTACCTGAACACTTTGATAAGCTTTAATACAAGAGTTAAATCTGAAATTAGCCTTTAATGAGGACGTCACAGCACAATACTTCATAAGCACAGCCTTTTGAGAAAGCAGGAAAAGAGTATTTAGTCATTGTAAGGATCTTCAGGATTCTGAGTAGTACCCTGTCTGCTTGATAAAGCTAATAAAAGTTTTATCAAATTTCCTCTTATTAGAAATATATTCCCATCAGAAATAGAAATGAGACATAGAAATAAATAGGGTATTTTAATGGCATACAGATTTTTTAAGTGGTGTAATGTTTCAGTGCTCTACTGCATTTAATGTTCTTTTTCAGTCTGATGACAGTAAAACTTCTGTGAGAGACCGCTTTAATGCAAGACAGTTTATGTCCTGGTTACAGGATGTGGATGATAAATTTGACAAACTAAAGGTAGGTATGTTTACCAGTCAGTTGTGTTTTTTGTTGTTATTGTTGTTTATTGTTCATTTTGGCACAGGGTCTCATGTATCCCAAAACTGGCCTTTAACTAGACGTAGCCAAGGTTAACCTTGAACGTCTGATGCTTCTACCTCCACCTCCTGGGACCTAGAATTACAGGCATGCACCACCATGCCTGGTTACACATGCTAGAGATTGACCCCAAGTGCTTGCCAAGCAAGTGTTCCATAAACTGAGCTATATCCCTTCAAACCAGTTTAAATAAATGTCTCCCTGTCCTTAGAAGTTGACATTGTATTAGTGAGAAGTAATTAGGAAAGGAAATACTGGTTAATCATGAATATTCACTCTGGACCACAGTTGGAACGGTAAGGGGAAATAAAAACCATAAGTTCATTTTAACAGCTGATGTAGTATAAAAGATCAAACCGAAAAAAAAAACTTTAAAAATTAAATTAAAAAAAGATCAGACTGCCACAGAAGCACTGGTTTTCTTTGCATTTCTTTTGCTTGTCCAGTATATGTGTCTAG
The DNA here is from genome assembly GCF_000622305.1 of Nannospalax galili. Classification (NCBI taxonomy): domain Eukaryota; kingdom Metazoa; phylum Chordata; class Mammalia; order Rodentia; family Spalacidae; genus Nannospalax; species Nannospalax galili. The sequence goes on from NW_008339923.1 coordinate 8,024,541, forward strand.
TTATAACTCTTAATACATGAAGAATACAGTGATAAAAGGAATATAGTTTGTAGATCTACAAGTAAAATTATTTGCTGTGCATAGTGGTGCATACTTATAATCCTAGGAGACAGAGACAGGAGGATTTCCACAAGTTTGAGGCCAGCCTAGACTACATAGCAAGACCCTGACCTGAAAGTTTAAAACATTTCTGCCTATATTATATTATTGTATAATTAAAAATAATAATAAATCATTAGAAAAAGATGATCCAGGTTTGGTTCCCATCGCCCACATAACAGCTAACAACCATCTGAAAACGCCAGGTCCAGGGGAATCCAACACCCTCTTCTGACCACCTCAGACATTGCACAACATGTGTGCACTTACATACATGAGGGCAGTACACTCATACACATAAAATAAAAATAATAGAATATTTTTTTAAGATGAATATGAAGTGGCAGACTCAGAAACAGGTGACATGTTGATATGAACAGAGTAGAATGCTAGTAGACTTGTATGATGACTTCCTTGCTCCTAATTTATCTTAGTCTGTAATGAAACTGGATGAGATTAATTTTCAACAGAAAAAAATTAACAGAATAATCAGCTCTTCTCTTCTTTTAATAGACCTGTCTTTTAATGAGGCAGCAACATGAAGCTGCAGCTTTAAATGCCGTCCAGAGATTAGAATGGCAGCTCAAACTCCAGGAGCTCGATCCTGCCACCTATAAGTCTATCAGTATTTATGAGATCCAGGAGTTCTATGTTCCCCTTGTTGATGTCAATGATGATTTTGAACTGACTCCTATATAGTGGTTGGTACTTCTGTTGGCGTCATCTTACACTATTGATGTCAAGTGTTATACTGTGGAATACTGCCTTCTAACAGAACTACTCATAATATGCCTTTACAGTTGTTAGTCAAGTTCAATTAAAGTTGATTATGTAGTAAACACTGTCATTTTATAAAAATTAAAAGAAAAATATTTTGGATCTTAGGTCCAAACAGTTTCTAACAGAAAACTATTATTTATATTGATGAAAGATAACTATTGCATTAGAACATGTTGGCAAACTGAGCAGATATTTAAAAAGTTGATAATCTGTTAACAGCGCTGGAAGTTGTTAGCATTCTAAGAAACAAGATAACCACTAGTATTCAAATCTCTTGGGTTTTATTAAAAAATGTTATCAGTAAACTAAAAAAGTCAATACTTACCAAATAGTTTCTAATGTGGAAGAAAATCTTGGCACAAAATTCTTCAGTTTATTTTATCTGTAAATGAACTGTACAGTTTTCTTTTTGAAAGTTTTAATATTGTCTTCCTTTTTAATAACTTATTTTATACATATTGTACATCTTGTAATTAATGGTCAAAATGTATACAAAGAGATTGATCGTCAAAACATGTACAAAGAAATAACTGTAAAACTGTTTTGTCTGTTCTATTGGACCAAAGTTGTAGTTTTATGGAGTGTAATAGCAGTGTGTTCAGAGAGTAAAAAACCTTTAAATAAGGCATGCATGTGTTTGAGTTAGCTTGTGTTCATCCGCATAACTATAAAGATGGTGGCTTAGTTGTATCGCATGCTTCCTATAATTTAACTTTGCATACCTGATGCCCAAGACAAGGAGGCATTTCATTCCAGTCTCCTATGAGAGAACCTTGGACTTACTGTGTTAAGACATATTATTTAGAATTAATCATAGAAAGAAACTTTAGCTCTCTTTTCATCTCGCCAGAGAGCCTGTTTCCTCCTAAAACAACAACAAATGCCTTTGAATGGAAATTCTGAAATTGTAAATGTCTATTTTAATACTCAACAATGAAAGAATCTGTGAATATATGTAAATATGTTTAATAAATTTTATTGGTCATGTTAAATCATTGTAAAACTTTTTTACATTGCTTAAATTTAATCTTTTAAGCTTAATAGCCTTTGCACTTTTAAAATAAAAACTGAGCACTCAAAAAAAAATATTCAGTGGTCAAAAGTAAGTAAAAGACTTAGGAATATTCCAGTCAATCTCTGAAATGTTTATGAAAATTTTATTCATATGTTGTATTTTTTTCCTTGTATCAAGATGAAAAATATGTAATTAGCAAAATTTTATAATTGAAATAAGATTTGGTATGCTTTTTATAATAAAATAATGAGCAATATACTTGGAAATAGTACAGTTTCTCCTATGACATATAGATTAAGTATTCAGGAAAACCAGATATAAAACCTGCTGCTGAACTTATGAAACATTTTTGAAAGGAAATTTTTGGAAGGTTAATATAAAATTCATTATAGGAAAATGAGATAAAAGTTGATGAACCCTGCCACGATACTTTCTTGATTTATGAAATAATATTGGATGTTTCCTCTTTTGATAGGGCAAAGTTAAAAGAATGTATCAGGAATGAAACTATTTAAATTCAACTTAAAAGTTGGAAATCCCAGCTACTGAAAGAGATTGTTAAAGTTTTTGAGTGCAAAGGTGTGTATTAAGCTTAGGGATTGTTGACTTTTTCCATCAGTTCATATTTTCATTCTTACTGTACTTGGCATGCGCAATAAATCAGCATACGTGAAAAGTTCACAGTGTGAGGGTTTATTATAAAGGTCAGATGTAGTTTTCTTTAGAAATTTAGATGAAAGATCTTGGCCTTTTCACTGGATAAGTGTGGCCAGAAAGGCAGGGTAGATTTTGAAGCACTGGTTTTGTTGAAGTTAAGTTTATTAAGGCTGGGAACATAAAAGCTAATTTATAAAAGCAATACTTTCTAATACACAAAAAAAACCTTAATGCATAAGTTTGTTTATTCTTTAGCCTAGAAAGGAAATTTGCTAAGATCATGTGGCAAATCATTAAAAAAAAAAAAAAAAAAAAAAAGACAAGATTCAAGCTAAAGGAATTAAAAGGTGTAAATTCGTAGAGTGTTCGTCCAGGAAAATGGTGAGGGAAACAGCACTAACCAGACAGAACAAGTTGTCATAAGAAATCAGGAATCGAGCGAGATCAGCATCCAGCGCTGCCAGCTTTTGTCTTAACCACAGTCCTTGCTTCTTCCTCCCTAACTCAGAAAGCTGGAGCCTCTGCTCTGACTCTGCTTCACACTTCCTCTGTCAGCCATCAGGATAGCTGAGTTACTGCCTTTTCATAGGAAATGTATAATGGAGCAAGTAGGGAAGGACTCTTGTTACTAAAGATACTCTAAAGCTCTGAAATGCCAGAAGAAAAAAACCTGGAATGGAATATATGCCTAAAAAGGTTTTGGATCCTCCAAGAAAAAATAAAGGATGCTTACTTAGTTTAATCAGTGATTCTTTTTAAACTATTCAAACATCATGAACAAGATATTAAATTGTACCTAAGGATTTGTATTTCTTTAAATCTTGTTCTAAATCATATCTGTTTAATAAATGACTAGTGATATTTGTGCATGTTATTTAATAAAGAGTTATATTTTTATAGAAAAAAATAAGAGTGAAATGTGTGCTAACTGTTTTTACTCAGTGTTCCATTTCTTATACTTAAGTGAAACACCGAATGTTTACTTGGGCTTCTAGCAGGATTGCAAAAGTGTTCATCTCATAAAAACAGTCTGAAGACACAGCCATCCACATTCAGCTCCATCAATAATTAGAGGTCTCACAAATGAACTTTTAAGTAGTAGACATGCTGCAAATTTCCTAACTGCAAATTTCTCAAAGACCCTGTGAACCTCATTTGAATGGCATTTACAAATTCTACAGTTGTTGAAGAAATTGAGTGCAGAGTGAAATATTTATCTTTTTTTCTAGGAAGTTAGCAATATCTTTAATTCTACCTCTAATAACCTTACATATAAACTCTCAATTTTGACATAGAGGCTATTGACTAGTTAAAGAAAACATTTCACCATTTAAAAAAGGTTTTTCACTGGGTGCGTTTGTTCATGTCTGTAATCCCAGCGCTTGTGAGGCTGAGGCAGGAGGATTGCCATGAGTTTAACACCAGCCTGGACTACAGTGTGAAACCCTGTCTCAACAAGCGTAATAGTAAAATTTTGCAACATTTAAGGAAAAACCATTGTCAAAAAATACTAATTTTTGGAAGCTTGTGTGATGTTTAATGGTTAAAAATTCCTTGTAATTCATTATCTTGTTGATGACTTTTTCGGAAGTCTTGTTTGTGCTTAATAGGGAGTTTTAAGACCCCACAGAAATTGTCACCAGACTATATCCAGTCATAAAAACCAGGATTGTTAAAGAACCTGAGGCAGATAAAGTGAACAATTCCATTAGTTCAAACTACTTAAATGTATAGGATTATAAATATTAGCAATAAAGTAGCAAAAAGAGTACAGATAGACAGGCAAGGTTCTTCCATTGAGTAAATGCTATTCATTATCTACACAAAATGTCATTTCTGGTCATGTGACACAGCTCCATCAGGCATCAGGGGAGATGCGTGTCAATTTTTTTGCCCAAAGATAAGCAGTCTTGCCAGGTGTGGTGGTACATGCCTTTAATTCCAGCACTTGGGAGGCAGAAGCAGGCAGATCTCTGTGAGACTGAGGCCAGCCTGGTCTACATAGCAAGTTCCAGGTCAGCTGGGGCTACAGGGAGACCCTGTCTCAAAAAGACCAAAAAAAAAAAAAAAAAAAAAGATAGTCTTGGACTGGAAAGATGGCTCAGCAGTTAAGAACATTGCTCTTGCAGAGGACCCAGGTTTGGTTCGGTTCCCAGCACCCACATGGTGGCTAACAACTGTCCTTAACTCTAATTCCAGGGAATCCAGCGCCCTCTTCTGACCTCCACGAGCATTGTACATGCAGGCACAACATTGATACACATAAAATAAAAATAAATAAATCCAAAGAATTTTTTTAAAAGATAGGCAGCTTATGTTCACATGGAGAATTAGTGCCATTACCTGCAAACCTGATAATGTAAAGCACACTTGTTTATTGGTTTTCAAATGGCATTTGTAAAAGATCTGGTTGCTGTACCCAAATCTTCAACTCATACTGAATAAAAAGCTTTAGGTAGCTATTTTTTCCCTCGCTTTTTAAAATAATGTTCCTGTTAATACATAAAACATACCTAGCATGCATTCACAGATTCAGAAACACTGCTTGTGCCCACCACTCACCTTGTCAAGAGCGTTTGTCAGTACTTGTCATTTACCTTTTTAATGGTTCTAATTCATACCTAATAGGTTTTAAGTAAGCAGTTCAATAAATCCTTGACAAATGTAAACATTGTTACCATCACCCAAATGAAGATCTAAAACACTTCTGTCACCCAGGGAAGTCCTTCATGCCTCCTCAGTCAATGCTCCCTCTTCCACAGGCTACAAGTAGGCCCATTGCCTTCACTATTATTAGTTGTACCTAGTCTTGAACTTCATAGACATGAAGTCATACCATATATGCTCTTGTGTCTGCTTCCTTCTTAACCAGGTTTTGGAATTCATCCATGTTACATATATCAGTAACAAGTAGTTTTTAATGAGTAGTGTATTGTACAAATTTGCTTACTCTCTTGTTGGTAGTGTTTGGATTGTTTACAGCTTGAGATTATTATGAATAAACCTATGGACATGGAAACCTTTACTGTGGATCTTCTTTTTATTTCTTTTAGGTGTTTACTGTCAAGTAGAATTATGTCATAGCACAGGTTAGTGTTTACCTTTGTTAGAAAATGACAGTTCTCCAAAGTGAGTACCATTACCCTTGCCATCTCTATATGAAATATCATTTACTCTGAATCCTCGTTGATACTTGGTGTTATTGGGTCTAGCATTCAGGATGCCCTAAGTTCAGAACCCTCCAGCACCAAAGGCGGGGACAAAAAAGGAAAAAAAAAAGTGACATTGTCAGTCAGTTTTAGCCATTTCAGTGGGTGTATAGTGATACTTTGTAGTTTTAATTTGTGTTCCTCCCAGTGAGTAATGAGGTTGAGTTGGTTGAAGCCATTTGTACACATCATTTTGGGTTTTTTTTTCAATATTTTTATTTTATGTGTATGCGTGTATTGTCTGCATGTAGGTAAGTGCACCCATGATGTGCAATGCCCGCAGAAAAGACTGTTGGATCCCCTGGAACTGGAGTCACAGACAGCTGCCATGTGGGTGCTGGGATTTGAACCCTGGTCTTCTGTAAGAAGAGTCAGTGTTCTTAACCGCTGTGCTCTCTCTCCAGCCTGGTTTTTTTGTTTTGTTTGTTTTGTTTAATCTAGCATGTTTCTCATTTCTTGCTGCGTTGTCTTTTTTGTTAATTTGTTAGGAATTCTTGCCCTTTTTTTTGTTTGTTTTTCTGAAACAAGAGATTAAAGGCATGTGCCACCACATACAGCCAATTTGAAGCAATCCTATCAGCAAAAAGAATTATTAAAAAGTAAGGAAACTACCTTCATTTCCTCAACTAGGGCTCAAGGCATTCATTCTATTGCCCAGTCCCTTTCTTTCCTATTAACCCCCTTTCCTTCTCTCTAATTGCTTTTGTTTCAAACTTCAATACTTACGAATATTTTCTTATACAGAAAAACTGATCCCAACATAAGAGTGTAGAAACAGAGTTACAAGTATTGGAAAACAAAAAAGCTCCAACAATTTTCCAGACAATTTTAAGTATTCTCTGGCTACATCTAACATGACAGTTCTAGAAGGTTAACTGTGGTTTGGTCTGCTTTGTTTTTGTTTTTTGTTTTTTTTTTGGACAAGGTCTCCCTGTATCCCTGGCTAGCCTAGAACTCATTATCTAGACTAGGCTGTCCTTGAACTCAGAGATCCACCTGCCTCTGTCTCCTGAGCTCTGGAATTAAAGGCATGTACCACCACACCCAGCAACTGTGTTCATTTTTATGAATGTTTCCTGTTTCCAGTTCATTACATTTATTGACCTGTCTTGAACTTTGATCTTTTCATGTGTGGATATTTCAGGAGACATAGAAATGTCTGCCTCCAGCTGGTGCTAACAGCCTGAAGAATGACAAACCCAGCTTGTCCCATACATGAATTTTATTTGTGGTTGCTTTCAGAGTGGTAAGGGCCTCAGGTAATTGCCTCACCGGTCTGACCACCCCTCAGTTACAATTTTTTTTAGTATGCAAGGAAAGCAGTGGGCAAGCAGGGACAGTAACCACGCCCCTGGTCCTTGCTGAAAATCTTAAGTCTCCAGGGCAACTATCCATCAGTTTCATGTGTTGTTTTGTTTCAGTTCTTTCCTGGCCTCCTGGCCAGCCTCTCTTGTCAATAACCATGGTAGCTCCTGATGATCATGTAGTGTTTCAGATCTGGAGGTCCGGTTTTGTAACATTACTTATCATCTGAAGAATACTGGCTCTCTGATGTACACAGACCTCCTAATGTCACATTTCCCTATACAACATCAAAAAGTTCACACTTCGAGCCAGTGAAATGGCTCAGCGGGTAAAGGCAGCATGCCAAGCCTGACAACCCAAGTTCAATCCCTGGGATTCACATGGTGGAAGGAGAGATCCAACCCCCACCTGCATCCTAACACCGAAAAAAAAGTTTAAAAAAAAAGTCACACTTGTTAGTGTCAATGCCAAACAGCTCTCCAAAGGAAAGAAGAGCTAGTTTATTCTGCACCAAGTATGAGTGACCGTGACCTAGGAACATGGATTCAGATCTAAGTGCATTCACCAAATACATTGGTGACAACATCAGATTGGTGGGTTACAGCAGAGTGGGAGGTCTCTACCATAGGTCCCAGATGCTATCTGATGACATTGTTAGCTTTTGGGTTGGTGGAAGCTAATGGTCTCCTAAGTTAATACAGTCCAAAGATTTTACCTGTGTTAAAAGGATGTTAGGTCACATCAGAGGTGGCAATAAATGGCTATTAAATGGGTTTGGGATAGTCCAAAATAATTTTGGCCCTTGATCTGCAACATCTATCTCTTCACAGTCAGTCTGCAGAGTCTTCAACTGGTATAGCTTTTGTTGATATTGCTGCTGGTTGCATCAGAAATGCCTTTTAATGGGGGCTGGAGTGATGGTTCAGCAGTTAAGAGCACTGGTTGCTCTTGCAGAGGACCCAGCTTCAGTTCCCAGCACCCACATGGCAACTAACAACCATCTGTAGCGCCAGTTCCAGGGGAATCAGGGCCCTCTTCTGACCTCCCTGGGCATTGCATGACACAGGTGCATGTATAGGCATGCAGGCAATGCCTTTTCAGTGTTGCAAAACTTCCATACAACATGAACAAGTTTTTCACAATCAAGTTTCACTCAAAAGTGGAAGCTTTATCCTTCGCAATAATCACTATCAGTTGGATTTTCTCAAAGGGACAGGTATGTATGTCCAACCTCTTGGCATTGCTACACAATGTCATCTACAAAGATCTCAAGAACCATAAAATTGAGTTTTTAAAAACATTTTAGATAAGCTTACGATTCTATGTTGGGCCGCATTCATAGCTATCTTGGGGTCCTGTCTGGCAAAGCCAAGTGTGAATAACGTTGCTTGCTAGTGTTTGCTAGTCAGTTTTGCAAATGAAAGTGGCACCCCATGGAAAAGCAGCTAACTTGCTGCTCAATCAAGGGCTTTTCTCCAGAGAATCATTTTTTCGTATACAGCAAAAGTGCTGTTTTCCCCTGTTAGTTACATAAAACATTTTAAAGATCAGGTAGAGATCTGAGGATTGGAATTTAACAACTCAGAGTTTTCATTCTTTATCGAGGGCACTGTTGAGTAAAGTTGGCTTTGTATTTAAACTGGGAGCTTGGCAGAGGAGAGTCAAGGATGCATTTGGGTGCAACTGCCTTTGTGTGGACCTGGGAGCAATTTAAACTCCACTTTTCCATCTCAGGGCCTCAGCTGGAGACTGCCAGTCCACATTTTGAGACCTGCTGGCCTAGATTGGCACTTCTGTAAAATAATAGTGAGCTCAAAATAGATTACAAGCTTGCGAAGAATTGCTGCATGTATACAAGAAAAAGAAATAGATTCTTGCAGCTGGTTGATGGTTTGGACTGACTGAAAACTAAAACCTAATCTTGATGCCAGAAGTACATACAAACCAATTTCTGGACAGTTTCAATCATTAGAAAATACTTCCTACAGGAAGCTTAAACCACCACCACTCCAAAGAAACTACTACCCTCTGAAGTAATATTTCTACAAAAGCACAGTAGTTCTGTTACATTATGATAATGGTGCAACCCAAGCCTGCTTGGCACAAATTGGGCTGTATGGTGAGAGCTGTCTTAGACCCAACTAGAAAGGGCCCCTTTTTGATAACTTGTGCTTCTGAAGTCTGAGAATGAACATTTACCAGGGCAAGGACATAACTGCTGAGCCCACATGTATTCCCTCATGTCCTTTTTGGTTTTGGTTTTGGTTTTGGTTTTGAGATAGGGTCTTCTTGTAGCTCAGCTGACCTAGAACTCACTGTGTAAACCAGGTTGGCCCCAGTCTCACAGAGATCTGCCTGCCTCTGCCTCCTGAATGCACGGATCAAAAGTGTGTCATCACACCCAGCTTCCTTCACACCCTTTCTAAACATGTTCCCAACCCTCTACAATATTAACCCTGAGACACTTTCAGAGCCTGTGCTGCTCCATTGCTAGGTTTGTCCTCAGAGTGTGAACACCCAAAGAATGGCCAAAGAACTGCAGTTTTGAAGGATGTGGTCAGACCTTCGATGTCTGAGAAAGGAACAAACCCTTGCTAAAGAGACTGGGTTAGGATATCTGGGAATTCAACCAGTTCTTGGGCAGATTTTCGTTCTAAATCACCTTTCACAACAAACTTTTCAGGAATACTATTATCCTAATTTCACACTTGAAACTGAGGCCCAGAGGGTTAAAGAGCTTGCTGGAATGTAAACATTCCACAGCTGAGAAGTGGTAGCACTGGGCCCTAACCCAGGCACCTCACTGCAGAGTGTGGGACCATAACCCAAAGGTGATACTGTTCTCAGTCTTCAAAGTTCTGAGAGAAAGGCTTTTCAGATTTGGTTTCTACTGCTTCTGTGACATCAAATTACTATATCTCAAATGACCACTAACAAATGCCTATAAATTTAACAACTAAAACACCCATTTGACACAATATGACTGTGTTCTAAGATGTCTCATCTTGAGTCTGAAAGTGTCAGCTTTGCCTTGCTTGGCCTAGGGACACTCCATTTCCAAGGTTGTTTTTGTTACCTGAAAGCAGTCCCTTGCAGTTATAGGACTGAGGCCACCTTGCCTGACTGGCTGCCAGCCAGAGACTACTCTCAACTTCTAAAGGTCACCCACATCAGTGCTGTGAGGGCCCCTCCAACTACAGGCCCCTAACGATGTCCAAATCTTTCTCATGCAACGAATCTCTGACTTCCTCCATTGGTAAACTCCAGACTCCGATTTGAGAGGCTTTTGGGATTAAGTCAGGCACTGCTCAGATAAATGGTGGTACACAGACAGGAAAGGAAGTGAAGGGGAGGAAGTCTGATAAAATAAGTTCTTGTACGAAAGTTGATTGTGGGCTGGCTAGATGCCTTGGCAGTTAAGAGCACTGGCTGCTCTTCTAGAGGACCTAGGTTTGGTTCCCAGCACCCACATGACAGCTAACAATAAGTTACTCCAGTCCAGGGGATCTGACTCCCTCTTCTGGCTTCCTTAGGCACTGCACACATATGGGGCACTTATATACATACAAGCAAAACACTCATAGGTATAAAAATGAATAAAAAGAAAATAGATTGTGTTTCAAATATGGAGAAAGTGGTTACAATTTCAAGCAATCAGTGGACTATAGAAAACAACGATTTCTGAAAGTACTTCCATTGGCATCTCCCCAAAAGGAGAAAAGACAAAATAGGTAAGAATTATAAAAAGTACTCACATACTTTTTAAATGATTTTATCATATATTATATATAATGAGCTTCATTATGGCATTTTCTTAGTGTATATAATGTAGTTTGATCCATATACCATGCCCTGTTACCATCTCTTTCCCATCCTACCCACTAATCTTCCTCTTCCCAATTAGCCCCCTCCTACTTTCCTCCCTCTCCCTCTCCTTCTCTCCCTTTCCATCTGTGTGTGTGAATGAGTTTCAGTAGGGTTGTTTACAGGAGCATGAGTGAGATTCTGGGGTGTTTTTTTTTCTTTTTTTTTATGTGTATGAGTATATTTCCTGCATGTGTGTAAGTGCACCACCCTGTCATGCAGTGCCTGTGAAGGACAGAAGAGGGTGTCAGCTCCCTAAGAACTGGATTTACAGACAGTTGCTAGCCACCATGCGGGTGCTGGGATTCAAACTTGAGTCTTCTGCAAGAGCAACTGGTGCTCTTAACCACTGAAGCCATCTCTCTAGCCCCAAGGGAGGCTGTTTACAGGAACATGGGGTCCTTTCCAGTGGCTACACCACTGAAGAAAATGCCTCTCCCTGTCCCATCAACCATTAACTGTAAATCCTCAGGGAAGAATGGGACTCCATAAACCCCTCCCCTTTCCATAATGGGGTATTGATAGGCCCAGTCTTGTAAAGTTTTTTTGCAGGTACAACTGCTAGAAGTTCAAGAGTGCAACAGTCATGTCCAGAAGTCAGTGTTCCACACTGCCCTTCCCTTCCTCTGGCTCTTACATTCTTTCCTTCCCTTCTTCCTGAGCCTTGGGCCAGTGTCATAGATGTCTCATTTATGACTGGGCATACAATAGTCATTTATTCTTTGTACTTTGGTCAGTTCTGAGCAGGCACCACTGACCACTACAAAAAGAAACTTCACTGGCCAAAGTTGACAACTGCATTACTCTGTGGACATAAATGTGGTTATTTAGAAGGCACCTCAGCAGGCACATCATGTCCATTTATCAAAACAACCCCAGTAACTTCCCCACTATGGCCTGTGACCTCCCTAGTCACTGGCTATCACGTAGGTTTACAACATCAGATGTGAGTTCCCTCCTGTGAGCAGGCATCAAATCCAATCAGAAAGCAGAAACCATGAAACACTATTGCATCAGTGATCTCATCTTGCAGTCAGTTAGTGCTGGTGCACACAAGATCCACAGCCGAGTAAGACTACTGATGTCAATTCTTCAGTAGCCTGCATAGCACCTACTGGTACTGTGAAGGATAACTAACAGGGAGAAAGCTTCCAGGCCAATTCTGGCTTGATTTCTCTGTCCTTTGCCCAAGGTATGTGACATCTTCAGGAACAGGATCTTACCATCTAGTTCTGTTGGGCAACCAGTAGCAGTGGCAATTGCCTATATTATGTTGGAGGCCCCAACAATCTATAGGGAGTTAGCTCACACCCCTCCTGGGATTTTTGTTTAATAAGCTATGGTTTCTGGAAGCATTTTCCATCCACATATGGTACCCTCATTCAAACTATGTTTTATTTTTTGATTAACATCATTTTTGAGGTTTTCTTATGACTTTTTAAAGACATTTATTTTGTATGGGAGAGCATGTGTGGTATAGCATAAGTGTAGGGCTCAGAGGACAACCCCCAGGAGTGGATTGTCTCCTACCATGTGGCTTCCAGAGACCAAAATCAGATCATCAGACTTGGCAAAAATCACTTTTACCTGCTGAGCCATCTTGCCAGCCCCCTCTTACTGCTTTTTAGTACATCATTAGTTTTGGCTGACCCTGCCCCAAGCCTCTCTTCTCTCCCATCTCCCTGTCCCCTCTCCCTGCTTAAACCTTTCAACCTCTAGTATTTTCTTTCCTTTTTGTATACATGAGTTCTACCCAAACTCCCAGAATCTTTTTTTTTCCCCCTCTCAAGGGCCCCTTTCTACTTTCCAACTCCAACATAAACACACATATATAAAAGTTAGAAGATATGATTTGCATATGAGAGAACATGTGTTATTTATCCTTCTTTGGGTTACCTCCATTAATATTTTCCAATTCATCCATTTTCCTGAAAAGTTTATTTTTATGGCTAAATAAAGTCAATGTTTGGACAACTGGTAAATTATTAGAGGGAACTGAAGCCATCACCCCCCCACACACACACAGCAGAGTAAACATAATTCCCAGTAAAGACCACCCCTTGGAGAACTCACATGAAACAACCATAAAAACAACAGAGTGGGGAAAAGGGAGAAAGATAAACAGAAAAATACCTCCAAGCTAATAGATGTGCAAAACACAAAATCTGTGAGACAACGAGCTGCTGTCATGCCCACCACCCACAACTCCCCAATAAGAGATCTAAAGACACTGAGACAGCTGAACTGTCAAAAAATTCACAGTCGCCTTTTTTTTTTTTTTTTTTTTTTGTCTTTTTGAGACAGGGTCTCTGTGTAACCCTAGCTGTCCTGGAATTCACTATGTAGACCAGGCTGGCCTTGAACTCACAAAGATCCACCTGCCTCTGCCTCCCAAGTGCTGGGATTAAAGGCGTGCACTACCACACCCAGCTCCTCAGTCCCATTTTTTTAAAGAATCAATGATCATACAGAAGACTCAAAAAGATAAATGAGGAGCTGGAGAAATGGCTCAGCAGTTAAGAACACTATTCTTGCAGAAGACCCAGGTTCAAATCCCAGCACCCACGTGGCAGCTAACAACTGTCTGTAACTCCAGTTCCAAGGGATCTGACAGCCTCTTCTGTCCTCTGTGGGCATTGCATGACACGGGTGCACTTACATGCAGGCATAACACTCATTATAACACACATTGAAAAAAAATATTTTTTAAAAAAGATAAATGAAGAAAGGAAATCAATTCAGGATCTAGACAAGAAATCAAAGTGCATGAAATGGTTGGCAAGTTGGAGGATAAATTTTCAAAAGCATGGAGGGAAAAAATAAGCAAGGAAATCAACATACTGAAAAAGAAAGAAATAAAAATTGTGACAACGAAAGAATCAGTCAAATAGAAAACAGCAGAAGACATCATCTATAAATGAGACCAAGCAGAACTATGCATTTCAGAGATGGAAGACAAAGTCAAAACAATAGTATAGGCAGACACCTTTAAAGGAAAATAAGTGAACATGGCCAAAATGTCCAAAAGTCTGGGATACATTCAAAAGGCAAAATCTAAGACTCCATGGGGAAAAGAAAGCTCTGAGGAAAAATCAAAAGGATTAGACAATAAGGCTGGGCATGGTGGTGCAGGCCTTTAGTCACAGCACTCCAGAGGAAGACATGGATCTCTGTAAGTTTGAGGCCAGCCTGGTCTACATAGTGAGTTCGAGGCCAGCCAGTCTCAAAAAGGGAGGGAGGGTGTTAGACAATTTACTCAATGAAATCATAGTAGACAGTTTTCCAAACCTAGAGAAACAAATGGACATCCAAACACAAGAGACATTTAGAACCTCATCTAGACATGACCAGAGAAGAAACTTTCTATGACACATAGTCAAGATGTCAAAAATATATAACAAAGAAATAATACTAAGAGATACAGGAGGAAATGCTAGTTCAGATATGGGCAGAAACATCAGAATAAGATCAGATCTTTCATCAGCAAGGATAGGAAATAATGGAATGATACATTTTAAACTATGAAAGTAAATGACTGTTCACCGAGATTGCTGTATTCAGCAAAGTTATCTAAAGTTGATAGAGAAATAATATTTAAAGAAAAATATAGGTTAAGGCAATTCACAATCAAAACAGAAGTAAATTTTTTTTTTTTTTTGGTCTTTCTGAAACAGAGTCTCTCTGTAGCCCCAGCTGTCCTGGAGTCACTATGTAGACCAGGCTGGCCTTGAACTCACAGAGATCTGTCTGCCTCTGCCTCCTGAGTGCTGGAATTAAAGGCGTGTGTCACCACACCCGGCAATAAATAAAATTATTAAAGAAATACTATATATGAAGAACGAAGAATCTCATCTACAATAATTTAGGGAAAGTGGAGCCAGGCATGGTGGTACACGCCTTAATCCCAGCACTCAGGAGGCAGAGGCAGACAGATCTCTGTGAGTTCAAGGCCAGCCTGGTCTACATAGTAAGTTCCAGGACAGCTGGGGCTACAAGGAGACCCTGTCTCAAAAAGACCAAAAATATATATAAATAAATAAATAAATAAATAATAAAAACAGGGAAAGAAAAGAAATTCCATAATAGGAACAGATAAACAGAGAACCAAGAAGAAATCAATCATGACCAATCAGCAAAACAGCAAACACCTACTACTAACAAAGGACAAAAAGAAGTACCTATATTGGGTTAATCCAATCAACCCCCTCATCAACTAACAAAATCCTGTGTAATAGGAAAACCCTCTTAATAAAACACTAAGTGCCAATGCCCTCAACTCACATTAAAAAGTACAGACTGACTGGATTAAGAAACGAGATCCAGCTAAGGGGATGTCTCAGTTAGTGAAGTGCGTGCACCCACATAAAGAGCCAGGTACAGCAGCATGCTCCTGTAGTCCCAGTGCTGGGGAAGCAGATTACAGGAGCTTGCTGGCCCGCCGATCTAAGTGAAGCTTTCCAGCTGAAGCTCGAGATTCAGTGAGAAAAAATAAGTTGGAGAACAACTGAGAAAGATTCCCATCATTGATCTCCAGCCTCCATATGCACATGTGCACATGTACCACACAAACATGCACATATGCACTCATGAACATGTACACCCCCACACAAATAAGATCCAACTATTTGCTACCTCAAAAAAAAAAAAAAAACCTCACTTAGCTAGTAAAACATCCACAAACTGAGAATCAAAAGATGGAAATCAGTCTACCAAGCAAACAGAAGCTGTGAACAACTTGGCATAGTGAGCCTTTTATCTGATAGAGTTCACACTAAAACTATCTAGAAGAGACAAAGAGAGCTAATACATATTAATAAAGAGTACAATTAAGATGATAATAACAATTTTTAAAATTTATGCCCCAAATCTTGGGGCTCCTAATTTTATAAAACAAACACTAAAAGACAAAGCGTCACACAAAAGGTCCTGGCACAATAATAGTGGAATAGTGGGAGACTTCGATACCCATTCTCATATTTAGATACATTCTCCAAACTAAAAATCATCCAATGTTCTTAACTGCTGAGCCATCTCTCCAGTTCCTGTCAAAACGGTTTTTTATGCACTTAAATTCTTTTCTGATTAAGGACAAGGTTCATACATCTCTTTGAGGCCACATTAATTTATTAAAATACTAGAGCAAGAATTTTGTCCCAAGCACAGGGCTAGGGAGTCCACAAATGGTCAGGCTTCCCGGGATGCATATTCATGTTTTAATTATGGTCTGTACAGTGATTCAGGTTTCTAGATGCAAACAAAACAGAGAGATCTCCGTAGCCTTGAGGACAGTAACGTTTGTACAGGTTCAGTCCAGAGAGCTGTTTGTAATGTGACATTCCCAATTTGCGGTGAAGAACAAGAACCATAATGACTCTGAAGTTTAAGAACAAAGTTAGAGGCAGGCAGTCTCTTATTCCCTATAGAGCATTTGTCTTTGTTGGGTACCTTGACCACATTCTGTCACTTCTGGTTTCTTCAGCGCTCTTTGAAGGCAACTGTCTCCTTGATCCCATTCCTCTTTGTGCCTTCGGGCCTTGTCTAGAACAACAAACAGAGTTCAGTAAATGCATGCTCTATGACAGCATCCACACTGGGGCCCAATTGCTCCTGCTGTCTTAACCACAAACTCTCCCAGCATCCCTGGTTCCCCTTGCTCCCCTTTCTCAGCGACCCCTTGAGGGCCTTGGGCAGCTGGCTTCTCCCAGGGTTGGGAGAACTCCTGGGAGGAGCCTTCTGACCTGCCTCCTGACCTTGCCTCGATACATGCAGACTGGAGGCTGTTTGTGCTATTACTGGAATCTCATCAAAGCCATTCCTTTTCCAGTTCACTTAGAACCATTGTCCACTGGTATGCTCCAGCATTTGCATCAGAGTCAAGTATGTTCATGTTCCTGGTGATAAATGTCAAAGGTCACATTTCTGTAATCAGTTTCCAAGAAAAATATTCAGAGGGCTCATCACACCATAACTGCACAACCCCAGGGCCACATAACACCCATGACAAAGACAAAAGGAGATGAGCCTGTGCAGCTGTCCTCATGGCTTTGTCTCTAGCTGAATTCATTTCATTCTGGAGTCTTCATATTCCCCACATGTAGAGCTGGCCTTTAAAAAAAATAATTTGTAGCTGGGCATGGTGGTCCACACCTTTAATCCCAGCACTTGGAAGGCAGAGCCAGATGGATCTATGTGAGTTTGAGGCCAGTCTGGTCTACCTAGAGAGTTTCGGGGATACATAGTGAGACTTAGTCTCAAAAAAAAAAAAAAAAATTGTGGGACTGAGACGATTTCTTAGTGGTTAAAGCTCACTTGGTGTGCAAACAACAGGACCTGAGTTCAGATCTCTAGAATCCATGTAACTACTGGGTTGGCCCAGCAGCCCACCTGTAATTCCAATTGGCCCAGGAGTCCCATCTGAAGCACAGACAAGGGAACTCCCAAGCAAGCTGGTTAGCAAGACTATCCATACAGTGAATTGAGTAAGAGACTGCCTCAAAAGGATAAAGTGGAAGAGTGGTTGAGGAGGATTCTGGACCTGAGTCATGGGCCTCCACATGCATACACATGTATGTGTGTTCCCCTTCCACCTACACCCACAACATACACATGAAAAGATGGAAAAAAATAACTTGCAATGATCTAAGGAATTAACCATGAGCAAGTCAGTACCTCAAGGTTAGAGAAGCACACAGTTGGAGTCTCTTTTTTTTTTTGTCTTTTTGAGACAGGGTCTCCCTGTAGCCTCAGCTGTCCTAGAACTCACTATGTAGATCAGGCTGGCCTTGAACTCACAGACATCTGCCTGCCTCTGTCTCCCGAGTGCTGGGATTGAAGATGTGTGCCACCATGCCCAGTCAGTTGGAGTCTCTTTATTTTGGTCCCTCATAGAAAGGCCAAGGGCTTCTAAGTGTTATGCCCTCTCTATTTAGCAACGCTTTTGTATTTCAAGCATGGTGCCAAGACTGGCATCTCCTACACCAGATAGATATTCCTCTCTTAGTTTCACACAATATTCCTCTCAGTTTCCCTCCTCTTTCCAGCAACCCCCTGACTTTGTCTTCTATTCATACTGTGTCTCAGGGAACTCACCCACCTCAATGGTTTTCAGTGTCACTGACACTCTTAACTTTCAATCACTAGTTCATACATCTCTCTGAGTGTCAAAATCTCATATATGCCAACTCCTGGCATTTCCATATGAGTGCCTAATAAACATTTCAAACTGGCCATGGACCATACTCCTGATTTCCTCTTCTATACCTGTTCTTGCCACTTCCTCCTCAGTTCAATTAAATGATGTGAGCAGTAGTTCAAAATAGAAAATGAAAAGTCATCTTCAATCCATCCTTTCTTGTTGCGGGTTCTCCTCAGGCCAGCTGTGAAGACCCTGACCTGGATCAGGTTCCCTGCCGATTAGGGGTGGGCAAGAGGCGTGGCGTCACGACACACAGACCCCGGGAGTAGGGTAGAAGCAAGCACTAGGCGAGGTGCTGCAGGCTCATTTAATGCAGGAGGAGGCAGGCCTTATATTTCCCTTTTCTCCGCCCCCAAGTCCCTTTAGTTAGCGTATTGTTTTCTGAGTGGTCCGTGCCCCACAGTCTGTCAGCTCGAGAGCAGGGTACCAAGGCGTGGGCTCCTTTTGGCAGGCTATTTGCGGACCAAGAAGTGAAGTGAATTCTCGCTGAATCCCAGGGCTCTGGGTCCACGCCATCTTTGGAGGCCTCCTGCTACACTTTCTCCCTTCCTTCCCACCTCTGAACTGTCATCAAGTCTTCCTGATAGGCCCTTAAAAGGTCGTATTCCTCCATCTCCACTGCCACTGTTTCAGCCTGAAGGAGCTTGTCTCAACAGCTTAACTAGCCTCACCTACTTCAAATCTAGCTTTCATACAGTGGCCAGAGTCAATCTTTTTTAAAACATATATTTTATTTATTTTTATTTTGTCTGTGTGAGTGTTTTGCCTGTTATGTATATGTGTACCACATGCATGCAATGCCTGTGGAGGCCAAAAAGGACACTAGATCCCCTGCATGGACCTTAGCTGTCGTGTGTGTGTGTGCATGTGTGTGTGTGTGTGTGTGTTTGTGTGTGTGGTGTGTGTGTGTGCAGTAGGAACTAAACTCAGTCCTCTACAAGAGTAGCCAGTGTTCTTAACTGCTGAACCATCTCTCCAGCCCTCACAGTCGCTCTTCTAGGAACATAAGCTACAAATGTTACTTCCTGCTTAGAAACCTTCATTGGTCTCTTGCTGAAGAGTCCTTCCAAGTCTGCATGATCTGGTGCCCCTTGCCTTCTGTTTTGTTTTGCTCTTGCTGTTGTTTCACAGTGTTGGACATTGAACCTAGGGCTTTGCAAGTGCTAGACAAGCGCTCTGCCATTGCTCTCTATCCTAGCACTCCTACCTGTCTTTTTAGACTCATTTCTACTTTCTTGCCTCAGACACTTAGCACATTCCCTAGAAGAAACTAGAACTCATTCTCTGACTCTGCACTCCATATGCCTCCCTAAGAGATACATTCCCTGTTACTCTTTCTCCTGACATGATCTTAATCTCGTTCAAAGACTTACAAACTTAGTTGTCTATTTGTTGTCCATCTCCTTCCTTAGTACACTGC
Organism: Nannospalax galili; assembly: GCF_000622305.1. Classification (NCBI taxonomy): domain Eukaryota; kingdom Metazoa; phylum Chordata; class Mammalia; order Rodentia; family Spalacidae; genus Nannospalax; species Nannospalax galili. The sequence continues at coordinate 8,044,085 of NW_008339923.1, forward strand.
ACTATAAACTTCCAAGGACAGGTAGCACCTTCTTTATCATCATTATCATCATAAAAATAGCCCATGCTTCTTATTGATTTTTTATTTATTGTGTGATGGTATGCACTTGTTTGTGTATGTTTGCACTTGTGTGTATAGATGCATGTATGTTCACATGCGCAGAGAGGCTAAGAGTTGACTTTTGGTGTCTTCTATCATGCGCCACCTTTTTTTTTTTTTTCTTTTTGGTCTTTTTTAGAGACAGGGTCTCCCTGTAGCTCCAGCTGGCCTGAACTCGCTATGTAGACCAGGCTGGCCTTGAATTCAGAGATCCACCTGCCTCTGCCTCTGGAGTGCTGGAATTAAAGGCATGCACCACCATGCCTGGCTTTTTTTTTTTTTTTTAGACAGGGTAGCTCCAACTGGCCTGGAACTCACTGTGTAGACCAGGTTGACTAGGATCTTACAGGGATTCACCTGCCTCTGCCTCCCAAGTGCTGAGGTTAAAGGCATACAATACCATACCTGACTGACTTTCCACCTTATTTTTTGAGACTGGGTCTCTCACTAAACCTGGAGCTCACTGGTTTAACTAGGCTGGCTGGAAATGAACTTCAGGGATCTTCCTGTCTCAACTCTCCCAGTTCTGAGGTTATGACTGTGCACCACTATCTCCATCTTTTTACATGGGTGCTAGGCATCTGAAGTCCGGTCTTTAGGTTTCTATATTGGGCACTTTACCAGATAAGCTATCTCCCTAACCTGGGCTCAAGTTTCTTGAGAGCCTACTGTCTGCCAGGCACTTGACATTATCTCATTTAACCCTGTAGATAATCTTATGAAGTCCATACTCTTATCTCCACTTTACAAATTAGTACCCTCAGGTATGGAGACATTAGATTATTTGTCCAGATTTTTATATTTAGCAATACCCAATGCCTGTACAGTGGTTGGCACATAAAAGATCCTCCATGTATCTGTCAGATAATATTTGTGTTGAGTCATTCAATATATTTCCCTGCCTGGAGTTACCAGAGTTGTTAGGGTCAAAGCCTGGACTCTGGCAGCCCTAACAAGCCCATCTTAGCCACCCATTCTCAACACACCAATTAAAGAGCAAGAAAATAGTGACAAGCAGAGAGAGGAGATGCATTAAATGTAGCCACATCAAGAAGAGAAACAGAGTTCCAATGATCCAAGTCCAACCCTGGGATCCCAACGACTTCAGGTATAGGTTTAAATAGAGAGCAAGCTATCCATAGTTAGGTAGTCCTGATTAGAGTGTGGTCCCACCCATCAATGACCCACCATTGTCTAAGTACCATGTGAAATCTCTTCCTGGGAGTCTATTTTCTCTTCAGCCTTTTCCTTACCCTAGTATGAGAGTCCTAGGAAAATTCCACATCCTGGGGAATTTGTTTCAAGACCTTGCCTCAAGAGTCTCATAGCCAAAGGAAGGAGCCCTTGGATTCTCCTTTTAGAATATTATCACTCCTGGGGCTGGAGAGATGGCTCAGCGGTTAAGAACACTAACTGTTCTTACAGAAGACCTGGGTTCGAATCCCAGCACCCACGTGGCATCTAACAACTATCCATAACTCCAGTTTCAGGGGATCTGACAGCCTCTTCTGTTCTCCGCGGGCATTGCACAACGTGGGTGCATTTACCTACATGCAGGCATAACACTCATACACATAAAATAAAAATAATAAATAAAATATTTTAAAAAAAGAATATTGTCACTCCTGCCAGAGCTATTACAATGGGAACTCATATGTGTTCATCTGACTGTGACAAAGTACTTGATATGAATAACTTACAGGAAAAGGATCCATTTTAGCTCATGGTTGCACGGATTTCATTTCACGGCTGGTTGCATTGCTCTCGGGCCCACTGAAAAGCAGAAGCATCATGAAGAAGGGCTTAGTGGAAGAAAGCAGTTCACCTCATGCTGGCCAGGAAGAAAACAGGAGTAACAAGAAGAGGCCAGCCGGGTGTGGTGGCACATGCCTTTAAATCCCAGTACTTGGGAGGCAGAGGCAGGCAGATATCTATGAGTTCAAGGCCAGCCTGGTCTACATAGTAAGTTCCAAGCCAGTTGGGGCTACAGAGAGACCCTGTCTCAAAAAGACCAAAAAAAAGAAAACCAAGAAGGGGCCAGAGCCAAGAGCAAAGTCACCTTCAGCAACCCATCTCCTTGACCTTCCACAGTTCCACCAACGTCCCAGTGTCTAATCTCTATTCAGAATTTGAATCATTAGTAGATCAAACAACTGACTAGATCTAGATCTAGTTGTCTTTGAAAATGTCCTCACTGACTCACCCAAATGTGGGAACGACTTTTCTGGGAAATCATAACCTGAACTTTTGCCGCCGGTTAATCATATGCTTTGAGATTATTTACAGTTTGTTTTCCTATTGTACAGTCAACTTGTTTAAATTTAACTGAAAAACAGTGTAATCCATCTTCCTATGTTTTGGACTCCTGCTATGATTCACCCTTACAAACTAAGCTGAATGCAGAGCTTTAACCTTATGCTATGGTTCCTATTGTGACTCTGTTATGCCCCTGACTCAGAACACTGTATGCGTGTGAGATGTGGCAATTAGACCTAAGACCATCACTGAAAGCAGCAAAAACTTTGAAAACAACATATCCCACACAAGTGCCGGAAGCAACATGTGGACATAAGCTGATCATGTCTATTTGTGGCTTTGTCTACTGCTCTGAGTCAGTAGAGTCAGAAAAATAACTCCATCCCTTGTAAAGTGTTTCAAAACTCTTGGAGACAAAGTTCTCATTCCTTCCCCATACCCTGACTGATGTGCTACTCGATAAATGCAAGAGGAGGCCCTTTGTTGAAGGGGACAGGGCAGTTCTGAGAGAAATCAGAACTTCTGAGGACAGATTGGGCTCCCTCTTGGTTAAAAAACTTCAAGAAATCGTTTCTCTTTTAGGCAGCACCACAACCAGAGTGTATTTTCCTAACTTCCTAGATGTCTGTCAATCCAAGTTTATGGGTGCGCGGGGATCTCGGGGCACCAGCTGCTGGGCGTGGGGCCGGTCTCCCACACGTCGCTGGAGTGCGGTGGGTCCCGCGGGCCGCGTCTTGCTGTTTGAGTCCCTGGCTCTCCGCCACTGGGGTGTGCCGGTTTCCGCACCATGTTGCTGAGGGTCTCTGCTACCGGAGCTGGCGGCTCTAGGACCGCTGTCAGCTGCCTGGTAGGGTTCCATTTCAATTTCCACCGTGCACTCCCTCTAAGTTCGAGACTCCTTGGCCACCAGGTCAGGAGGGGAGGTGTGAGAAACGGCAAAAGCAGGGTCTTTGTGAGTCGATGATGGAAGGATAGCGCCCCCCGGGGAGACTGGATCACAGGATTTAGTGTTACAGCTTCAGACAAGTGACTCAGCTCAGATCTCAGTGATTCAGCTCCAGCTTTATTGGGGTAAAACTAGGATTATTTATAGTGTGGAGAAAGTAGAAAAGCCTTAGCTGATAGGTGCTCCTGGAATGCTTCATTTACATAGGGCGGTGGGCTTCTATCAGGCTATCAGATAATGCCTGATTAAAGCCTGGTAGTTTCTGTGCCGCAGGGCATGTATCTGTGATGGGCATTTCAAAAGTAAGTCAGGGAGGAGAGCAGAAGGCGCCCCGCTGAGAAGGGGCGTCTTCCCATTTGCGCCGAGCTGGCTTGCGGCTATCCGGACATGGGGAGACTGCTACCCTAAACAGCAGGGGTCCCCAACACAAGTTGACAAGATTAACTATCACATCACTGGAGAAATTTGTCTTAAACATTACTGTCATGAAAAGGCATGCTTCTAGGTTGGTTTTATAATATATATGGATATTGAGGGTTGTGTTTTCTATCATTTTTGCAGTCATGTATAAATATGTGATTATACAAAGTCAGGAACATACAATACACAACAGTATACATGAATTTTGTTGCTGTTGTTGAGACAGGGTCTCAATCTGTAGCCTAGGCTGGGCCTAGAGCTTGTGATCCTCCCTCCTTGGCCTCCTGAGTGTTGGGGATTCTAAGAATGTATCCTAACAACCAACTACATGAAACTCTTACTGAGAGTGATTTCTATGGAACAAAATAGAAAAGGCTGTCAACCTCCAGTTCCATCATTTCTAGATTTTCCTTCCCCAGTCATGCATATATTACTTCTGTGCTGGAAAGTTGGGGAATCTAAAGAGAAAGTAAACTAACAAACATTCTAAGTAAATAAGTTTTCACCTACTTTGATAAGAACAGTGAGCCATGTGAAAACCTTGGATTTTGTGAAGAACACATGTAAATATCCCAATAGTCCTTGAGGGCCCTTTGCAAATACCCTTTGCTGACATAGCACTTTCTCTTAGCAGGTGGGCCTGAGTGCTTCTGTCCCCAGGGGTTGAATGACAATCCTGAGGACTACAAACCAAGAGGCTTGTTTGCTGTTGCTTGGTTAATTAACAGTGCAAGTTCACTACAGAGGGAATTACAAGGGTTTTCAAAATCAAAGAAACCTAAAAATCCTCAATAATATCTACATTTCTTCCTGTTTAAAGCAGGAAGAGTTGGGGCTGGAGAAATAGTTTAGTAGTTAAGAATATTTGTTGCTCTTGCAGAAGACTGAGGTTTGTTTCCCAGCACCCAGATGGAGGCTCACAACCACCTGTAACTCCAGTTCTAGGGGGTCCTCCTGACTCCCTCTTCTGACCTCTGTAAGACCTGCATGCATGTAGTGCACTTACATGCATGCAGGCAAAACTCATACACATACAATTTTTTAAAAATCTTTAAAGAAAAACAGGAAGAGTTGACAGACCCTTGAAAGCCATTGGTTTTCTGGCTTTACCCTCTCTTGTCAGTGACTGAGCTAGCAGCAGGGAACAGACAGCAAAGATGAGGATGGAGGCTTCTCCTCATAGGGATTTCCAGCCACAGCAGATCTTCTCTGGTCCACAAGAGAGTCGAGAAACCGAAGCTCTTTTGATTCAAAATCTCTAAAATCAGTTGATTTGATTGACTCACCCAAGTAAGAAGAGCTAAGACAGAGATACAGACTTCCAAACCAGAGCCCCAGCCTGCCACAGTCAGCTGACAGAATGTCTTGCTCAACCTTGATGACTGTTGTCCCTGAGTCCAACCTCCCTTGCTGGACTCATCCTGCCTCCTGTAGAGTAGGACTAAGGGTATACCCCCCACCATCCTTTCTCTCTCTCTCTCTCTCTCTCTCTCTCTCTCTTTTAGAACTTATACATGAATTAGAGCAGAAGCCCCATCTCCAGGGAGTTCCAGCAGACTAGGCTCAGCCATTCATCCCAGAAAGCCAACTACAGAGGCAAATTGGTGATAAAGGCAAGAAAAGAGCTTTATTTATGGTACAATCATGCTGGGAAGTACAGAGTTCTGAAGACCTAAATGCTATCTTCAAAGTGTTTACAGAAGTCTCAGTGTTATACAGGAAAAAGAAACAGAGGAAGAACTGGGAGTTTCCACAGTGGCAGTCTAGATCTCTTTGGTCTAGCTGTGATCTAGTTACTATTATCTCAGGACATCATTTCAGGATCTGTCACTCAGGACTTTGTCGGTGACACTGTAGGAGTTTACAATATGGACATAATCTTGACTGTGACTTTTACTTAAACTTGTAACCAAAATGTTACTGTTTATAATACAAACAAGCTCACTGAGCAATGTGCTTTTGTGACCTGGCCATAGGATCTTAATCCCTCAGGACCCCACTTTGCCCTCTACCCAAGATAGTGAATAAATGTGGTATGCTTGACTGACATACAAACTGCTGAATGCAGCACAGTTATCTCATTGAAAGCAGTGAGAAAACTTGAGAAGTCTGTCCAAAATTGTATGTGAGATGTTTCTAGGCCTAGGGATCAAAGGCAAGATTCTCTGATAAAGGTGGATCCTAGCTTCCAGCTCCTCAGTTTGTTCTGGAGATGTTGCCTGGCTTGAAAGCACAGCTGGCTTGAAAGCACAGTTCTGAGAGACATCTGAAAGAATGGGTGCTTGGCGTTTGAGTGCACTCTTGGCCCTAAAATTAATGCTAAGTATCAGGCTATTTCTTTATTCGTGTATAACCATAATGTGGCTTAGAAACACCAAATGCCACAAAAGTCTATATTGCATAGGTAGTTGTTTTAGTGCTCTGTCTTAGGATGTTCATCAGTCAGGCCTTTTATTATAAGTATCTAAGGTGACTGTGTGAAAGGCACCTTCGTGACCATAGCTACACCATGTTGAAGTCCAGGCTGACTCTAACATCTGAAACTGAAAGGCAGTTGGCCCAGGGTATGAGAACACGTCAGCAAGGTTCCTGGTTGCCTTAACAGGTCAGCATGTCTGAGTGCACCTGCAACTGCAGATTTATGGCTTCTGTAGGTTATGCTTAGCTTGCTTCTGCAAAATAGTAATTGTTTTACAGAATAGAATTTTTTTTTGTCTTTTTGAGACAGGGTTTATCTTCCAGCAAGTCTCTATCTTCTAAAAGTTCTATAAACTTCCCCAACAGCCACCAACTGAGAACCAAATGTTCACACACTTGAGCCTATGGGGACATTTCTCATACCACAGTTGTGTTTTCTGAATATGTACTTATTAAAATAAATGTTAACTATATATTTGATTTTTTTTTTGGTCTTTTTGAGACAGGGTCTCCCTGTAGCTCCAGCTGTCCTGGAACTCACTATGTAGACCAGGCTGGCCTTGAACTCAGAGATCCGCCTGCCTCTGCCTCCCAAGTGCTGGGATTAAAGGTGTGCGCCACCACGCCCGGCTTATATTTGATTTTTTAAAAAAATATTTTATTTATTATTTTTACGTCCATGTGTTGTATTGCTTGCATGTAGGTAAGTGCACCTGCGTTGTACAATGCCTGCGGAGGACAGAAGAGGCTGTCGGATCCCCTGGAACTGGAGTTACGGGCAGTTGTTAGCTCCCATGTGGGTTCTGGGATTTGAACCTGGGTCTTCTGCAAGAACAGCCAGTGTTCTTAACCATTGAGCCATCTCTCCAGCCCCTTAATTTTTTTTTTTTTTTTTGGTCTTTTTAAGACAGGATCTCCCTGTAGCCCCAACTGGCCTGGAACTCACTAGGTAGACCAGGCTGGCCTTGAACTCAGAGATCCGCCTGCCTCTGCCTCCCGAGTGCTGGGATTAAAGGCATGTGCTACCACACCCAGCTTTTTGTAAATAAAATAATGAAAAAATTTAATTAAAATTTTTTAAAAATATTTTATTATTTTTTATTTTATGTGTATGAGTGTATTGCCTGCATGTATGTGGGTGCACCAGTGTTATGCAATGCCACGGAGGTCAGAAGAGGGCTTTGGATTCATCTGGAACTGGAGTTAAGGACAGTTCATAGCCGCCATGTGGGTGCTGGGAAACAAACCCAGGTCCTCTGTAAGAGCAGTCAGTGCTCTTAACCACTGAGCCATCTCTCCAGCCTTAAAATTTATAATTTTAAGATAATAGGTGGCCGGGCGTGGTGGTGCACACCTTTAGTCCCAGTACTCACGAAGCAGAGGCAGGTGGATCTCTGTGAGTTCAAGGCCAGCCTGGTCTACCTAGTGAGTTCCAGGCCAGTTGGGGCTACAGGGAGATCCTGTCTTAAAAAGACCAAAAAAAAAAAAAAAATATTGATAGGTATAATATATGTTACGTCTTTGGAGCCCTCCATATTTTTCAACAATATAAAATCCTGAGACCAAAAGTTTTGATAATCACACTGATCTTCAATATCTTTTTTTTTCTTTTTTGGTCTTTTTGAGATAGGGTCTCCGTGTAGTTACAGCTGGCCTGGATTCACGATGGAGACCAGGCTGGCCTTGAACTCACAGAGATCCACCTGCCTCTGCCTCCCAAGTGCTAGGATTAAAGGCGTGTACCACCACGCCTGACTCAACATCATTTTTAATGATGGAATTAGCCCACTAATCTAGTGTATCATAATTTCTTTGGTAAATAATGCTGAGAATAAGATCTTTTAAATTGGGGCTGTAGAGATGGCTCAGTGGTTAAGACACTGACTGCTCCTGCAGAGGATCCAGGTTTGGCTTCCAGCACCCACATGGCGGCTCACAACTGTCTGTAATTCCAGTTCCAGAGGATCTGACACCTCTTCTGATTTCTGTGGGCACCAGGTACACATGTGGTACATATATATATATATACACACACACACACACACACACACACACATATGCAGGTAAAACACTCATACACATAAAATAAATATTTTCTTAAAAATTAAATTTTTACAGATCTTATTTTCTTAAGATAATTTTCAGGGATGATTTATTTTTATTTAGTGTTTGTTATGTGTATGTACATGTGTGTACCTGTGTGCATGCCCATCTGTGAGGCCATGGAGGCTAGAAATTGACATAGGGTGTCTTTCTCTATCACTATTTTTTAAATATTTAATTATTTTGTGTTTGTGTGTGTATTTGTGTACACTTGTGCTATAACACTTACGTGGCAGTCAGAGACAATTTCAGGAGTCGGTTCTCTTCTACTGTGTAGGGGACTGAATTCATGTCATCAGTCTTGGCAGCAAGCACCCTCATTAGCTGAGCCATCTGGCTGAGGTTGTTATTTTAAAGACTCACTGAACCTGGAGCTCACTGATTGTGCTAGGCCAAAAGAGATCCAGAAATCCTCCTGTCTCTGCCCCCTCCCAGTGCTGTGGTCATAGATATGGGCTGCTGTGTCTGGCTTTTACACAGATGCTGGAGATCCAAACTTAGATCCTCATGCTTGCGCAACAGATGCTTTACTGATTGAGCCATCTCTTCAGTCCTTGAATTTTTTTAAAAGCCTATACTTACTTTAGGAAAATGAAGTAACCAACAATGTGACCCCACCTCTCAATCACATTTCTATTCAGTTTCCTTCCAGTAAACCAAGGGGAGTAGAAACCATTAAAGACTCTTCCTAGGTTAAGGATTTGATACTGGGCCAATGTTCCCAAGAATAGAGGGAGAGAGTTTTATGGGTCATCTAGTCCTGTGGACTCCAACTTAATGCTTGGACTCTTGCTGGAAAAGCTAATTCCTAGGGTTGCTGGAAAGCACTAAGTGCAATTGAAGATCGCCTTTAGGTAGTATTAGTAGGATGAGCCCAGTCTTCCTAAAATACAAGGCACATTGAGTGCCCAAGCAGGCACTATTCAGACCTCCTTTTCCAGCCTCAGGTTGCTCTCCTTCCCAACCTTTTGAGTCCGGATTCACTGCTGCCCGCTGTCCATTTCACCGCAAGGGCAGAACCTGGCACTCAGAGGGTTCCATAAATTTTGATGAATTGTTGACTGAAGTATAGAAGGTTCTACTCTGAGGGGTCCTTAAACAATGGGCCCAAGATAGCTCCCAGAAACATGCAGTTTAAATGAACTCAGTCCTTTAACTGTCCTGTTCCTCAGTCTTGCATACAGTAAGAGAGTCAAAACAGTTCCCTCTCAGGGTTGCTACACCGCAGGGAATATCCTGAGCTCAGTAAGGGCATCTGTGCTTGTCAACACAGGAGACCCAGAGAGCGCGGGTCAGACAGGAAATCTGCTGGAACCTGACGTAGAACCTCCAATAGCAGCAGGAAGGGCCTGAAACAGCGCAGCTGAGTTTCCTGGGCGAGGGTCCAGCTCCGCCGCGGTAAAGGCCAAGTGCTCACACCTGGGGAGGGCGTGGCATAAAAGGGCGTGGTTTTGAGGGGCACTGGGTGTGACCGGGCCCGGCTCCCAATGGGAGTGGTCTTCGGCTGGTGTGGGCGGGGCCTTGGTGTGGGGGCCCGGCCGAGCGTCCTGGGGCTGAGTCGTCTCCCCGCGGCCGGAGTTGGAGGCAGCCGGATCCAGGCTGGAGCGGAGCCGACAGTGGCTGCAAGGCGGCGAGCGGGCCTGTCTTTTCTCGGTGCCGAGACTCGTGGGTTCTGCGTGGAGGGCACGGAGGAGGCGCGGCCTGCCTTGCTCGCACAGCTGCCGCCGCGTGCCCCGAGCTCGGCGGGCCGCCGGGGACTGGAGGCCGTGAGGCGCCGCGGCCTGGGTGAGCGGAGCGGCGGGGATCGGAGGAGCGGCCTCCGAGTGGGGCGGGGCGGGACGGACGGTGTCGAATCGGGCCGCCGAGGCCCAGGCCGCGGCGCGCTCACCGGGGAAGCCTGGGCGGGGTACTCCGAGGCCGAAGCGGGTGCGGGGCCGGGCAGCATCACGCGGAGCGGCGGCGGGGTCCTTCGCGGGAGGGTGGGCGCTGCCTCATCCTCCGCACCCGACCACTGGGCTCAGAGTCCGGACCCGCCTCAGCCCCGGAGCCATAGACAAAGGGGCCGCTGCCGCCCACTTTGCCTTCCCCGCCTCTCTGGGGACCCCAGGTCACCTGTCCATGGTGTGTGGAAGCGTCTTCCTCCTTTTAAGAAGCTCCTTAAATAACTGGTACTGATTTGTTCTTTGCACCGGTTGCTTGGATGGTTTGAAGGAGTGTTCTTTTTTGTTTGTCCTCAGAAGGTTTTGAGAGTAAGATGAATGAGTCAAACACTTCAGAAGATAATTATAAAAGATGGGAGGGGGAGGTATGTCCTCTGCAGTTTTAGTGGTGTAGAGGAAAAGTAGTTTTGAAATGCCTTTTTTGACCTCCAAAGATATGCCTTGGTGGCTCTCAGTACCTGCTTGCTGTGCAGGGTTAAATGAATGAGAAAATTGGATTACTAACGGTCTTTTGGGGGATGTTTTGTAGGCTTGGTTAACATCGGCATAGCCGTGACTTTGTTTCAAAACTCGAGTCATACACTATACAAACCCCTTTATTATAGTCATCTTTTTAATAACTTTTCCTTAATTTTATCTTATAATACGTAAAACTGTAATCTTCAGGGCCCAGTAATTCACCTTTTGCCCATTTTACATCAGTATTTTGTTCCCTTTAAGATTTTTTGTTTGTTTGTTTTTCTTTGAGACAAGATCTCCCTGTAGCCCCAGCTGTCCTGGAACTCACTATGTAGACCAGGCTGGCCTTGAACTCACAAAGATCTGCCTGCCTCTGCCTCCCAAGTGCTAGGATTAAAGGCATGCGCCACCATGCCCAGCTCAAGATTTATTTTTTATTATTTTTTAAAGTTCTGTGTGTGTGTGTACGTGTGTACACGTTTGCCTGGGGATGCCAGTGGAGGCCAGAAGAGGGCATTGAATTCCCTGGAGCCACCAGACATGGGTTCTGGAAACCCAACTCCAGGTCTCTGCAAGAACAGCAAGTATGCTTAATCCTGAGCCATCTCTCCAGTCCTCTTATTTTTATTTATTTTTTGTTTATTTATTTATTTTGGAGGCAAAGTTGGTTTGGCTCTAACTATCCTGCCTTGGTCTGTCTCATGCTGGATTACACACCCAGCTAGTATTTATTTTAATTGATTATATTGGAGGTTTGTGTTCTAACCTCAAGAAATTGTATCTTTTTAAAAAATATTTTATTATTTTTTTTTTATGTGTATGAGTGCATTGTCTACATATATGTAAGTGCACCCATGTCATGCAATGCCCACAAAGGTCAGAAGAGGGCATCAGATACCCAGGTCTTCTGCAAGAACAGCCAGTGTTCTTAACCACTGAGCTGTCTCTCCAGCTCCAAAATTGCATCTTTTAAAATTTATTATTTTGTGTCAGTGTGTGCACACACATGCATGTGCCCCTGTGCCAGGGTGTTCATGCAAAGGTCAGAGGACAATTTTGGGGGAGTTGGTTGTCTCATTGCACTATGGGTTCAGGGAGTAAAGCAGGTGGTCATTTGTGCCAGGTAAGCATTTATACCCACTGAACCATCTTGCTAGCCGCAAATTACATCTTTTTAAAGGTTTAGTCATCTTGGCTATTTTACCCTGTGAGAGTTTGTGCTGGTACCCCCATTTCTTTTTCTTTCTGTATTATAAATATCTTGTAAATAACTGAAGAATTATGGTATTAACAGAATTAAAAGACTGTCTTCACTTGTGCCCACATTTTTTTTAAATTTTAATATTTTTATTATTTTTATTTTGTGTGTATGAGTGTATTGCCTGCATGTGTGTAAGTGTACCCATGTCGTGCAGTTCCAGAGGAGGGCATTGGATCCCCTAGGCCTGGAGTTACAGATGGTTGTTAGCCACCATGTGGATGCTGGAAATCGAACCTGGGTCCTCTGTAAGAGCAGACAGTGCATTTACTTGATTACTATGAATTCTGCCCCCTCTTTTTTTTGAAATACTTTATTGATGAATGAGATAATCATTAGAATAATTTTCACTTACAATTTTGTTTTGATTCTAGGACTTTAAAAATTGGGGACTGAGGGTGTAGCTTTGGCATTCATAAGACCCAGGATTCAGTCTCCAGAAGCACATGCATGTGTGTACACAAACCCCAGAACTTTTAAAGTACTTTAAAATAATACAATATTAATAGGCGGGTTGGGAGTTTTTGTGTGTCTTGTTTTGTTTTTTTTTTGAGACAGGGTCTCATTATGTAGCTCTCTATGTAGCTCTCGGTGGCCTTAAGCTCACTATGTAGACCAGGCTGGCCTAGAAGTCACAGAGACCCTACCTCTGCCTCATGAGTGCTAGGATTAAAGGCGTGTGTCACCATGTTCTGTGAAATTAATAGCTCTTATATGGTCTTAGAGTTGAATACGGGATCTAAAATTGAAATTGAATAGTAGCAGTACAATTGAAAAAGCTTTCAGCTTAACTGTTTAGCTATATTCGCTCTAGTTTTCATGCTCCCTATTTTGGAGTAGGTCCAGTATTCTAGATCTTTTTTTTTGTCTTTTTTTTGTCTTTTTTTTGAGACAGGGTCTCCCTGAAGCCCAGCTGGCCTAGAACTCACTATGTAGACCAGGCAGGCCTTGAACTCACAGAGATCCATCTGCCTCTGCCTCCCAAGTGCTGGGACCACAGGCATGTGTCACCACGCCTGGCAGATCTTTTAAGATGTACACTGAAGCCTTAATTTTTGAATGTGTAGGTAGGGTTTCATGGAGAATGGTCTCTTTTAAAAAGATTTTTATTTTTATTTATGTGTATGAGTGTATTGCTTACATCTGTGTAAATGCACCCATGTCATGGAATGCCCACAGAAGTCAGAAGAGGGAGTTGGATTCCTCTGGATCTAGAGTTACAGATTGTAGTTAGCCATCATGTGGGTGTTGGGATTTGAACCCGGGTCCTCTGCAAGAGCAACCATCTCTTAACCACTGAGCCATCTCTCTAGCCCCTGAGAGTGATCTTTAAATAAAGATCCCTCAAGGTTTTTGACACAGCAATGAGTCTTGGTTTATGTTTATTGTTCATTTTTTGTATTTGTTCTTACTCTATCACTTGCCTTTGAATTATACTTCATTTTTTGTTTGTTTTGTTTTTAGCTTCCTGGGAGTTACTAAGTGGCTTCTCTGAAGAATCATGAAGTCATACTGTGTTGTGTTAACTCTAGCCTTCCTAATGTTCCTGATGTGTCTCCCTGTGTCCCTGAGCTGTAACAAAGCACTCTGTGCTAGTGATGTGAGCAAATGCCTCATTCAGGTAGGACTAAGGGTACTTTTATTAATATTAAAATGCGTTGTAAACAAATAGATACTGTAGAGATACAAAAAGTGAGTGTGTAATACTGTAGTGTAAGGACCTGAGGTACTGAACTTTAGATTTTTATCCCTGTAGGTCTCTTGTACAACCAAGATTATGTTCAAGAAGTTCAATACTGGGTATAGCATTGTGCTGTATAGCTTGCTAGTATGAGGTGATGAACACTCTAGTCTGCAAACTTACTATATAGTCAAACTTACTATATAGCAAAGAATCTTAATGACTATATTTTTAAAAATTTAGCTGGTCAGTTAATAGACAAATCGTACCCTACATATAATTTTTTTTTCTCTTGGTATGTAACAAATTACATCAAAACCTAGCAACTGAAGGCAATAAACATTATTTTATGAAGTTTTTCAGGGATTGAATCTGCCAGCGGTATGGCTGGATGGTTCTAGTTCAAGGTCTTTCACAAGGTTGCAGGCAAATTGTTGGCTGGAATTGCAAAATTCCTTTAAAGACACTCAAAAATTATCTTTCTTCCAATCAAAGAAAGTCTACCAACACAGCTACCATTCTCATTTTTCTGAGAAATAAAGTGAGAGTAAGTAATTTGTTCACATAGCTAGTAAGTAGCTGTGGAACTAGATCTGTATTTGACTCTAGAGCCCATGATTTTTCCACGAAACAACTGGCTATTGTAGTTCATGCAGTTGTGAGAGTGGCAAATGACATAGGTGTTCTCTCTTTTTTCATCCTATTAAAACATCAACAGTCTTTCTTTTTGAGTATCTATCTTTAGTAACTTCCCTTCTATATAGTTACCATGGGCTAAGAAATTTAATAAACGGGGCTGGAGAGATGGCTCAGCGGTTAAGAACACTGATTGTTCTTGCAGAAGACCCAGGTTTAAATCCCAGCTCCCACATGGCAGCTAACAACTGTCCGTAACTTCAGTTCCAGGGGATCTGACAGCCTCTTCTGTCTTCTGTGGGCATTGCACAACACAGGTGCACTTACCTACATGCAGGCAATACACGCATACACATAAAATAAAAATAATAAGATTTTTTTTTTTTTTAAATTTAAGCTGGGCGTGGTGGTGCATGCCTTTTATTCCAGCACTTGGGAGGCAGAGGCAGGCTGATCTTTGTGAGTTCGAGGCCAGCCTGGTCTACATAGTTCCAGGACACCTGGGGCTACAGGGAGACCCTGTCTCAAAAAAAAAACAAAAAGAAATTTAATAACCACACAAATAGGTTGCATATCCCTTATGTAAAAATGCTTGGGGTCAGAAGTGTTTCATATTTTGAAGTTTTTCAGATTTAAAAAATTTTTTGATTTCTATGTTATGTGTATGAGTGTTTTACCTGCATATATGTAAGTGTACCACCTGTGTGCAGTACCTGTGAAGATCAGAAGAAGGCGTCAAATCCCCTGGAACCCACATGGCAGCTAACAGCTGTCCATAACAATTAAGGACAGTTGTAAGCTGCCCTGTGGGTGCTAGGAACCAAACCCAGGTTCTATGCAAGAGCAGCCAGTGCTCTTAATCACTAAACCTTCTCTCCAGCCCCATAGATTTTAAAATATTTGCATCTACTTGTTGAGATATTTTAGTGATGGGACCCAAGTCTAAAGATAAAATTCATTTAGGTTTCATCTATACATATTATACATTGTCTGAGAGTGATCTTATACAATATTTTTAGCATGCCTATTTTGACTGCAACTCACCATCTGAGGTCAGGTGTGGGATTTTCCACTTGTGACATCATACTAGTGTTCAAGAAGTTTGGGAGTTCTGAGCATTTCAGATTTTACATTTAAGGATTAGAGATGCCCAAGAGGTATCTCTATGTCTATGTAAAGTATGAGTCAGCTATTGACTGTAATTCTCACTTGAGGGTAGAATTATAGTTGTTTTTATAGATCAGAGGTTGTCTGTACTTACTCCTGGTATTTGCTCTTTCTCATAAATAATTTCAATTCTAGCTGCCCTCATCTCATACTCTGTAAAACCTTTACTTCGCCTTTTAAAAGTTTGTTTAGTGATTGATTTTCTTTTTTCTTTTGTATGTTTGTGTGTGTATGTATGGCAGATATTTATGTGTATGTTTCTGGCTAGCTATGGCTACATGGAGACCCTGTCTCAAAAAAACTGAAAAGTAAAAATTAAAAATAAATAGCTGCTGCGAATCCCAGCACTTGGGAGGCAGAGGCAGGCAGATCTCTGTGAGTTTGAGGCCAGCCTGGTCTACATAGTGAGTTCCAGGACAGCTGGGGCTACAGGGAGACCCTGTCTCAAAAAGACCAAAAATAAATAAATAAATAAATAAATAAATAAATAAATAAAAATAAAAATAAAGCTTTGTGACATTTGCCTTATTTATGTTTAGCTGAAAATTCTGTTAAAACTGAAGTTATTATCTGGACTGTTTAAGTCAGTAACTTTTTTTAGTTGAAATAGTAAAAAATGGTACTTTAGGATCTGAGGTCTTAACTCAGTATAATGCTTGCTGTGCCAGCATGAGGGCCTGAGTTTGATCTCTAACATCCATGTAAAAAGCCAGGTGCAATGGCATGTGCTTGTAGTCTGAGGAGTGGAACCAGGAGGTTCCCTGGGGCTCCACAGCCAGCGACTTTAGCCTCAAGTTCCAGACCCTATCTCAGAAACAAAGAACAATAACAACAAAAACCAAAGCCTAAGGTAGATGGTTCCTGAGGAACAACCAAGGTTATCTCTGGCCTCAGAGCATAACACACACACACACACACACACACACACACACACACACACACA
>NW_008339923.1:8060428-8080229 GCF_000622305.1 Nannospalax galili
AAATACTTTGTATTTACAGAAAGCTTTGGCTATTACTTCCAAAGATTTTTTTTTTAATCTTCTTAGTATGAAAAACTAAACTAATATGGTGGATCATGACTTATAATTCCAGCACTTATGAGGCTAAGGCAGGAGGATTGCTTTGAGTTCAAGGCCAACCTGGGCTACAAAGTGAGTGCCAGGCCATCCTGGCTTTAGAGTGAGAATCTGTCTCTGGCCATTGTCTACTTTTTTTTTTATGTAAGATAAATAAACCCTTTCTTCCCCAAGTTGGTAGTGGTCAGAGTGTTTTGTCACAGCAATGAAGAAACAAACCAGAACAGAAATATTTCTGAACAGAAATATTACATCTCCTGGATCACAGTTCATCCAGGAGCCCAAGGTAGGAACTCAGGGCAGGAGCTGAAGCACAGGCCATGGAGGAATGCTGCTTACTGACTTGCTCCCCTGACCCCTGCTCAGTCTGCTTTCTTATGCCACACAGGCCCACCTTCCCAGGGGTGGCACCACCCACAGTGGGCTTGGCCCTCCCACATCACTCATCAAGAAGATGCCCCTCAGACATGGCCACAGGCCAGTTCAATAGAGGCAATTCCCGAATTGAGGCTCCCTCAACCCAGGTGTGTCAAGTTGACACTAAAGCTATCCAGCACAACTCCTGAACCCATTCTTGAGTTATCAGAATTCTTTTAAACAAAACTAAGAATGAAACAAATAACAATAAAAACAACAAAAAAGCTGGATGTGGGCCAGGCATGGTGGTACACACTTTTAATCAGAATACTCAGAGACAGATGGATCTCTGAGTTCAAGGCCAACCTGACCTACATGGCAAGTTCCAGACCAGCTAGGGCTGCAGAGTGAGACCCTTTCTCAGGACTCCTACTGTGAGATGGGGAGCTCAGAGACCCTGTAGGCTGAAGTACACAGAACAGCAGAACAAGAGAGGCCCTGCCTCAGCAAGGTGAAAGTCAAGAAACTCAAAAGGTCTGACCTCCACTTGGGTGCTGTGGTACACACACATGAAAAATAAATAAAAGGAATATGAACTCTGGGTCTTCCATATTTAAATCCACTTCTACCATTTACTGGTTATATAACCTTGGGCAAGTTAGTTAATCTCTAGTTTCCTCATTTATCAAATAGGAATACTAAAACCTACCTGTGTGGTTGATGCCTTCTGTCAGTTATCACTAACCTTCCATCTGTTTTCTAGCTATATTTGAGTCTTCCATACTTTATTTACAATTATATTCTAAATCTGCCAGTCAGTAATTGTTGTTCTACTTTAATGATTGTATTAGCACTGTTTATTCACATGGGGGGGACACATTTCCTTTCTTGAATGACTTTTTCTTGAGTTGCTAGTCATCTTTCATTATCTTACACCATCAATTGCTAATAGCTTGATGCTATTTTAAATTCTTGATCTGTTTTGCCTCCCAAATGGAGTGTTTAGCTTTGGTGTTTTTAGATTCAGTTGATGGCTATCCAGATCTGACACAGGCCGTCATACAGGATGTTCCCAAGTTGATTATTGTTTCTGTGTATGAGTGTGTTGCCTGCATGTATATAGTGCATTTATGATATGCAATGACAGTGGAAGTCAGAAGAGGGTGTCGGATCCCCTGGAACTGGAGTTATGGACAGTTGTTATCCGCCATGCCAGTGCTGTTCTTCTGTAAGCACAGCCAGTGCTCTTAACCATTGAACCATCTTTCTAGCCCCAGATCTAGTTTTTTGTTGTTGTTTTTTTGGTCTTTTTGAGACAGGGTCTCCCTGTAGCCCCAGCTGGCCTGGAACTCGCTATGTAGACCAGGCTGGCCTTGAACTCACAGGTCTAATTTTTAAGAGGACCTAGGTTCAGTTCCCAGCCTCCACATGGCAACTAACAACCATCCATAACTCCAGTTCCAGGGGATCTGACATCCTCTTTTTGCCTCCACAAGCAATGTATGGCATGGGTGCACATACACACAGGCAATATACTCATACACATAAAATAAAAATAATAAAATATTCAAAAAAAGAATGTGTGTATACTATTAAATTGTATGCTTAAAAATAGTTAAGATGATAGTGAGTTAAGATGATAGTGAGTTAAGATGATAGTGATTTTTTTGGTTTTTGTTTGTTATTTTTGAGACAGGGTCTCACTGTAGCTACAGCTAGCCTGGAACTCCATACGCAGACCAGGCTGGTCTTGATCTCACAGAGATCCACCTGCCTGTGCCACCTGAGTGCTGGGATTAAGGGTGTGTACTACCACACTGGGGTAAGATAGCTTTTATGTTGTGTTTAATCACTTTTTTTTTTAATTTTTAAAGATATTGTTTTAAAAAAAATTTTTTTTTTTGGTCTTTTTGAGACAGGGTCTCCCTGTAGCCCCAGCTTTCCTGGAACTCACTACATAGACCAGACTGGCCTTGAACTCGCAGAGATCTGCCTGCCTCTGCCTCCCAAGTGCTGGGATTAAAGGTGTGCACCACCACGGTCCCCAGTTGTCCCTCAGTGCAAGTCCATCCACTGAGGCCTAGTCAGCTTATCTAGAGTCCCTCCCTCTAAGATCAGCTCTTTCTCACCCAGCAGTAATCAGCTACCAATAATTATTTGACTAAAAGTGGGGCCTGATGTCCATTTCCACAGTTCTGTGCTGAGTTTTTGTCTGCTTGAGTTTGCAAGGGTCTGGTACATGCTGACACCATTGCTGTAGGTCCTTAGAAGAGCCCCAAGAGCCTGTAGGACTTTTATTTCCATATGATCATGCACCTCCTCCCTAGTTCTTATAATTTTTCTGCCCACTCTCTGCAATGGTCCCTGAGCCCTGGATGGGTAGGTTGATTTTAATGTAGGAGACCTGTCCAAGGACCCATACTCTATAAACTTAAGGCTCCATTTTTGCACATAGTAAGAAATTACATTCGTCTAGGGATGTGACAGCCTTGGGGTTTTCTCTTAAGATCTGTGACCTCTCCAGCTATGTGTATTTGGCTAGGTTTACAGTACCACACCTGAGTTTCCTCCCATTGAGTGGGTTTTAAGTTCAATTAGGTAGCTGTTGATTACCCCCAAGATAAAAATGCCACTGCTGCACCAATGTCATTTCCTGTGCATTGATGTGGTTTTTAGGCCTTGTAGCATTGAATGATCTTCTTCCTTACCAGCTTTCATAGTGCTCTCCAAAGCTGTGAGAGCTAGCCTTCAGGGAAGGTGGCTTTCAGGTCAGTTCTGGCTCCATTGCTCCAAAGCCTGTGTCCGAAGTCTGTCTGTCTTCAGCAGTAGGGTCTTAACTTCAAGTTCTGGGAGGCAATCAAGGACTATGGCAATAGCCTGTGTAATTTTGGGAGTCTCTTGGACTACCCTGGCCAATAACTCAAGAGGAAGGTTTCTCCTTTCTGGCACTATTTCTTGTTATGTAGCCTTCAGGTATACACATGGACTCATGTAGAGATATTGTATGTGTAATTTTTCTTTAAATCAGAGTTCCTGTTGCTTCCATGCTCACCAGCATCTGTGCTTTCAATACCATTCTAAGAAATGTGAAGTGGTGGTCAGGGCATGGTGGCACACACCTTTAATCCCAGCACTCAGGAGGCAGAGGCAGGTGGATCTCTGTGAGTTCAAGGCCAGCCTGGTCTACATCTACATAGTGAGTTCCAGGACAGCTGGCTCAAAAACCAATAAAAGAAAGAGAGGAAAGGAGGAAGGGAGGGAGGAAGGGAAGGAGGTGAAGTGGTATTTCATTATTTAGTTTAATTTACAACTCCCTGGGTGGGGGATATAGCTTAGCGGTAACACATTTGCCTTGTCTGATTCAAGGCCCTGGGTTCATTCCCCAGCTCTGAAAACACAGAAACACACATGTGCACACACACACACTTCTCTGGTGATACAATGTGGAATATCTTTTCACATTTTTTTTTCCCATATGTATGCCTTCTTTGGAAGTTTGCCTGGTGGCCATTTATTCCTTATAATCTAGTTAACTGGTTACTTATATTGTTGAGTTTTGAGTTCTATGTCTTGTGTAACAGTCTTTGTCAGGTGGGCTTTTTACATATATTTTCCCCTAGTCTGTGGTTTCTCTTCTTGCTCTAGGTTTGGGAGTGTCTTCTATAGAGCAGAAGGTTCATATTTCAGTGAAGTTCCGCTTACGAATTATTTCTTTGATAGATTGTGACTTTGGGATTGACAGTTTATGTATTGATAAAGCCTGTGTTTTCAACTGTAGATCAGTGTGGGAAATATTGACATCTTAGCAGTATTGTCTTTTAGTTCATGAGCATGCATGTCTTATCTTTTTGTTGTTGTTGGTTTTTTTGAGACAGGGTCTCCCTGTAGCTCCAGCTGCCTGGAACTCACTCTGTAGACCAGGCTGGCCTTGAACTCAGGGATCTGCCTACCTCTGCCTCCCGAGTGCTGGGATTAAAGGTGTACACCACCACGCCCAGCTTATCTTTTATTTAGATTTTCTTGCATCACTTTCAACAGTATTTGTAGCTTTTTAGTATACTAATCATGCATTTTTTTTCCTTAAATTTATTCAAAAGCAAGCCTGGAGAGATGGCTCAGCAGTTAAGAACACTGGTTGTTCTTGCAGAAGACCCAAGTTTGAATCCCAGCACCCACATGGCAGCTAACAACTGTCTGTAACTCCAGTTCCAGGGGATCCGACAGCCTCTTCTGTCCTCCAAGGGCATTGCACAACACGGGTGCACTTACCTACAAGCAGGCAATACACTCATACACATTAAAAAAGAAATTATTCAAAAGCATTTTATTCTTTTGGATGCTATTATCAACCAAATTATTTTCTTAATTTCATTTTTGGATTGTTCCTTGCTTATAAATATTGTGATAGATATTTCCTGTTTTACCTTATTCTATTTATGGGAAATTTCTTTGGTATTATCTTGAAACTCTATTTATTTAGACAGTTTGGCTGTATGGTTCAGGCTGGACTGTAACACAGTTGTGCCACCTCAGCCTCTGAGGTGCTGGGGTTACAGGCTTGTGCCACCTTACACTATTTTTATTGAATTTTTAAATCTTAGTAATAAATTTTTCACATTTCAAGAGCTCTTATTGTTAATTTGTTATGGTAACACTATTTACTTGTTTTTGCATATTATTTTCTTAGACATCTCTGAGGATACTGTAAGTTTTGTTGGTCATAGAATTGTTTGTCTTCTCTTTTCCAGGGAGTAACAACCTGGACCATTTCCTTCTTTCAAGACTTTTTATTGTTTTGTGTCTTTTGTGGTGCAGCTTTCTGCCAATGTGTATTTCTTATTTGTCCACTACAGTTAAGAACGAGGCTGTAAAAACCAGGTTGAGAGAGGTGTTTGGCTTTACTGAACTGGAGGATTTCTCTTCGGTAGTGGGGAAGCCCTGATACTGAAATGTGTTTTCTGCTTTGAGGCTGGTTAGATCCCTGAAGAGCACTTTTATTTATTTGCTTGTTTTGACTGACTGATTTTCTTGTGATTGAAGGTGGGTAGATGGTCACTTCTTGACTTTTCCTTTGAGGTGGGGGGGGGAATGGAAAATTGAATCGTTTTGTTTTTGTGTTACTGGGAACTGAACCCTGGGCCTTCCACATAGGTAGGCAAGCACTCTTTGCCACTGAGCTGTCTCCAGCTCTGTGTTTTTAAAAAATCGTTTATTTTTATTTTATGTTTATGGTGTTTATGTGAATGCACCTGTGTAATGCAGTGCCCACGGAAGCCAGAAGAAGGCATCAGGCATCAAATCCCCTGGAACTGGAATTATGGACAGCTATTAGCCACCATGTAGGTGCTGGGAACTGAACCTGGGTTCTCAGCCAGTGCTCCTAACTACTGAGCCCTCTTTCCAGCCCTGTTTTTTTACCGTTTATTTTGAGACAGAATCTTGCTAAGTTGTCCTCGCCCTGAGTTCAGGCTGGCTTTGAATTTATAATCCTTCCGGAAGCCTTAGCCTCCAAAGTAGCTAGGATTATAACCACCAGACATTTAAACCTTAATGACCTCTTTTTAGCCTCATTCTCTTTGGTTATTTGTATTTTACATGCCAGTAGTTGTTAACTGATATACTAGTTACTTTTCTCATTGGGGTGACAAGACCCTGACAAGAACAACCTGAGAAAGAAGGACTATTTTATTCAATTTAAGGTAGTCTGTGGAGCCGGGCATGGTGGCGCACGCCTGTAGTCCCAGCACTTGGGAGGCAGAGGCAGGCAGATCTCTGTGAGTTCAAGGCCAGCCTGGTCTACATAGTGAGTTCCAGGACAGCCGGGGCTCCAGGGAGACCCTGTCTCAAAAAGACAACAACAACAACAACAAAAAGGTAGTCTGTCATGGCAGGAAGTGGTGGTGGCTGGAGCTGGAGGCAGCTGGTCACACAGCACTCTTAGTCAAGATGCAGAGAGATGAGTGTTGGTGCTTAGCTTTCTTTCTCTTTTTTTTCTTTTAAAGTCCAGGACATCAACCCATGGAATAGTGCCACACACATTTGTGGGTCTTCCCACCTCAATTAAGCTAGTCTAGAAACTCAAAAACATACCCAGAGGTTTGTCTGGTGATTCTAGAGCTTGTCAAGAAGCTGACAACATTAACTATCACAAATGGGGTCCTTGGACCTGTCAAAATCTGGACATCCTGGAGCATATATTCAAACTGTATGTACAGTTTTTTGGAGTAAAGGCTCTTCACTTTCAAGATGATCTTGAAGTATTTGATTGCCTTGAAAAGGTTAAAAATTGCTGCAGATTTCTTTTCTTTGCAGCATCCTAAGGTCTCATTAAAGAACCCATTTTCATGTTCAGCAGAGCACAAGGCATGCTGCTCTTTTAGGTGATGATAATGGTAATAACTTTCTCTTTAATTCACTAAGGAACACATACAGAAATGATTAACAGAAGGTGAGGTGGGAGGGATATGGCCTGGGGATGCATCCAAGTGGCAGAGAGTTTATATACTGTGTGCAAAGCTCTTGAGTTCAGTCTCCAGCACTCAGGGAAAAAAAAAAAAGCAGTGCTATAGAAGTTAAAAAGAAGATATTACTACAGTGAGACTCTAAAAGAGGAGGAGGGGGGGGAGGAGGAGGAGGAGGAGGAGGAGGAGGATTTTCCTTAGAGAATTTAGAATTTTTTTGTTGGTTTGGTTTAGTTTGAACAACATCTGCAGTACTGAAATGACATACTGTGAGGATGTTAGAACGTTTACTTATGTTTAGCCTTCAGCATTCATGAAATGACTAAATATAAAAAATTTTCCCTGGAAACTCAGTCATGTAAATATTTTTACCAGCACGGTTGCAAAGCAATGCAGTCATCCCTGCCACTCCTACAAGTTGCTGTGCATAAGGGTGGTTCCTATACAAATATTTATTTTGTGCTCTGACTAGGAAGAAAGCTCGCTTTAAACATCAAAATGCAAATGGTTGTCTTGGTAGACATCCTTGCTGGAATGAGTGGTTTAGATGTCCCATTTCAAGGGGAAAAATGGTAATATGGAATTTGGTCTGAACTAGATCTTTACTATTTTGCTGTTTTCAGAAAAAGAACTTTTAGGGTTGGTGAGATGGCTCAGCAGGTAAAAGTACCTGACGCCAAGCCCGATGACCTGAATTCAATCCTTGGGACCCACATGGTGGAGGGAGAGGACTAACTCCTGCTGGTTGTCTTCTCATCTCCACATACCTACCATTGTGAGCCACTTGACCTGGTTCTGAGAACCCAACTGCTGTCCTCTGCCAAAGCAGCAATCATTATATGTGAATCATTATGTATGAAAGTGGTATGAATTTTCCTTTTGCTTAGAGAGTTTGAAAAATACAGTTATTTGGAATTTTGACTTTAGATGTATTCTTTTCAGGAGCTCTGCCAGTGCCGGCCTGGAGAAGGAAACTGCTCCTGCTGTAAGGAGTGCATGCTGTGTCTTGGGGCCCTTTGGGATGAGTGCTGTGATTGTGTTGGTAAGTTGACATGCAGTGGAGTTTCTTGATGTCCTTTTTTGATCCCAGAATCCTTGACTTTAAATAATGTAAATGTACCATATATATTTAAACACTTGTTGAATAAGATATAATAAACTTAGAGAAAATTGTATTATATTGCTTGTATTGAATTATTTCAAAATTTATTATAGAAAAAAAGTCTGGAAGAAAGTTTAAATTACTTAGTCTTGGGATGTAAGAGTAAGGAATCAAAGGAAATTTTTTTGTTTTGAAATCTTTTTCTGTCATCTTTTTTTAGCAAGAAGCATCTCCTTTTGTGTTTTTCATGAGAAGCATTGTTTTCTAAGAAGCATCTGATAAATCTCCAATATATATTAAGTAAAATTGAAAAAAAAGACCAGGTGCACAAGTGTGAGTCAGTTAGTTAGTTGTTAGTTAGTTAGTTAGTTAGTTAGTTAGTTAGTTAGTTAGTTAGTTTTTTTGAAGCAGGGTTTCCCTGTATCCCTAGATGTCCTGGAACTCACTATGTAGACCAGGCTGGCCTTGAACTCACAGAGATCCTCCTGCCTCTGCCTCCCAAGTGCTGGGACTACAGGCATGTGCCACCATGCCCGGCTTATTATTTTTTATTTTATGTGTATGCATGTACTGCCTACATGTATGGAAGTGCACCCGTGTTGTGCAATGCCCGTGGAGGACAGAAGAGGGCATCGGATCCCCTAGAACTGGAGTTACGGACAGTTGTTAGCTGTCATGTGGGTGCTGGGATCTGAACCTGGGTCTTCTGCAAGAACATTCAGTGTTCTTAACCGCTGAGACATCTCTCCAGCCCAAGTATGTTTTAAGAATACTATCACTTACATCTTTGTTTTGTTTTGGTTTTTGGTTTTTGAGACAGGGCTTTCCTATAGCCCCAGCTGACCTGGAACTTGATATGTAGACCAGGCTGTCTCACAGAACTCTACCTGCCTGCCTCCTGAGCACTAGGATTAAAGGTGCGTGCTACCGTGCCGTGCCCATCTATTTGTATCTTAGAAAGCTTATTCACAGAACTAAGTGTGGTGGTGCACACTTATAATCCTGGCATTTTAGGAGCCTGAGACAGAAGGATTGTAAGTTCAAAGCCAGCTTTTGTCCAGTTTTAGTCTCGGACCAAAAAGCAGGACCCAGTCTCAAAAATCCACAAGCTTAAGTACATAGATTGTTGCTTGAAGAAACACCCATCATTGCTTCTCTGACCCTTTTTACCTTTTAAGTCCTCACTGCAAGGATCCCCCTTCCTCAGAACCCTTCTTCATGTGCCTGAGATAGAAGCCCTGTGCTTCTTCTGCAAGATCACTTATTGCATGTTCTTGTGTTATATCATTTGCATGTTTCCTCAAGGAAATTAACATATAGGTCTTTACTCTTTACATTAATTTAGCAAAGTGAGGTAGATATACTGATGCTTTAGGAGCCATGTACAATGTTCTTGACATTTCTTTGAACCTGTGCTCCCAGGTCACCACCTGCAACTCTTTATATTACATCCACAGTTATAAATATTATTGTTTATTTTTTATTTTATGTGGATTAGTGTACTGCCTTCATGTGTGTAAATGCACCCATGTCATGTAATGCCTGTAGAGGTCAGAAGAGGGTGTCAGATGCCCAGGAATCAGAGTTACAGACAGTTGTTAGCTGCCCTGTGAGTGCTGGGAGTCAAATCCAGATCCTCTGCAAGAGCAGCCAGTGCTCTTAACCACTGAGCCATCTGCCCAGCCCTCAGTTTTGTTTTGTTTTTTAAGATAGTCTTGCTATGTAGCCCAGGCTAGCCTCAAATTTGAGGTCCTTTTGTTTCTGCTCTCCTGGAATTACAGGCATGGGCCAACAAGCCCTGGCTAAATAATACTCTTTTACTACTCTCTTGACTCTTTTTAAACTTCTTTTTTTTTTTAAGGTAAGGTCTTACTTTGTAGCCCTGGCTGGCCTAGAACTCACTATGTAGACCAGACTTGGCTTTGAACTTACAGAGATCCACCTGTCTCTGTGTCTTGAGTGCTAGGATTAAAGGGGTGCACCACCATACCAGCTGTTTTCAACATTTTAAATTACATTGCTTGATTGATTGATTGATTGATTGATTGATTGACACAGCCTATGTGTACAGGTCAAAAGACAACCTGCTGTTGATTCTCTCCTACTCTGCTGGTCCTGGGGATTGAACTCATGTCAGGCTTAGTGACAAGCACTTTTTACCCACTAAGCCATCTCACTGGCTTATCTTTTATTTTAGAAACTATAAAATTAATTATTTTAAAAAATATTTTATTATTTTTATTTTATGTGTATGAGTGTATTGCCTATATGTATGTGAGTGCACCTGTGTAATGCAGTGCTGCAAAGATCAGAAGAGGGCTTCAGATTCCCTTGGAACTAGAGTTAAGGATGGTTTGCAGCCACCATATGGGTGCTGGGAATCAAACCTGGGTCCTCTGCAAGAGCAGCCAGTGCTCTTAACTGCTGAGCCATCTCTCCAGCCCCTAAAATGAATTCTTAAAATGTAGATGAAGGTTTCATTTTCTTATCTCTTCTCCATGTGATTGTATTGCTGCTAGTAAATGCATATTTACTTTAATATTCCATTTGATAAGTCAATGTTACTGACAGGTTGGATTGTGTAATAATGCATTCACTTATTAAGTGAATTTCCCCTATTATCTGTCTTATCTGTCTTCTTGCCTTGGGAATACTTCCTGAGAGATCTCCTAACCCTTCAGACCTCTGCATTATTTGTGTGTTGGTGGGGGGCGACTGTTGATCAATCTCAGTAACAGTGCTAACACGTATTCCAGCACTGAGCTATATCCCCAGTTTCCTTTGTGTTAAAATTTTTTTCCTGTTAAAATTTTCTCTGACCTTTTAGGGATGGCGTAGTGTTTTTGCTTTATAAGTATGGTATTTTTCAGAAGAGGGGAATGCAGTCCATGTGAGAAGAAAGCAGAAGGGGGGAATGAAAGGGAAGGAAGGAGCCAGTAAGAAGAGGGCAGGGGGAATGGGTCACTGGGGAGTGCAGGGAGGTTGGGGAATGACTGAGAACCAAGTATAATGACAAGCATATGAAGAAGACATAATGGGCCAGGTGTGGTGGTGCACGCCTTTAATCCCAGCACCTTGGAGGCAGAGGCAGGTGGATCTCCATAAGTTCGAGGCCAGCTTGGTCTCCATAGTTAATACAGGCCAATTGCAGTTACAGGGAGACCCTGTCTCAAAAAGACCAAAAAAAGAATTAATTTATTATTTCTTTTTTATGTGTGTGAGTGTATTGCCTGAATGTAAGTGAGCGCACCTGTGTTGTGTAGTGCTGCGGAGGTCAGAAGAGGGCTTTGGATTCCTCTGGAACCGGAGTCAAGGACAGTTCGCAGGGCCTCGAGATGACTCAGTGGGTAAAGGTGTTTGCTGCCAAGCCTGGGAACTGAGTTAGTCCCTGGAACCTACATATTGGAAGGAGACAACTAGCTCCCACAAGTTCTCCTCTATCGCCACAGCTGCCATGGCATGCCCATGCCCCTCCTCCAATAAATAAATAAATGCTATAACATTTTTAAAAATAAGTATGGTATTTTTCTTCTCTTTTGGAACTGTTAACTAGACAGCGTTGTTGCTGTTGAGACTCTTCCTTCTCTGCTCCGTTTCTACTTTCTGGAGTGGCTGGCAGCCCTTGGCCATTTACTCCCGTGTTAGTGTTGGTACTCTGAAGCTGTTTGGGAGCTGTACTGTGGCTACTCAGAGATCTCTTTTCCTCACTAAAGATGATGGGAGACGAGGTGCCTTTCCACCACAGAGCTCTATTTCAGGTTGACAGATCTTGCATTTGGAGCTGTGCAGTGTTTTCACCGAAGGATCGTCTAGTTTCCTGCCTGTGGTGGGGGTGGAGATGAGGGTCACATGCCAGGCTGCACATGCTCTGGCACCTGGGTGGCCATGCCACATAATTTGCTGAGGATACTGTGGGTTGGTGGGTGTTTCCATTTTCATCTCCACCCTCTACAGTTTTTGGCATTTCCAATCCAGGGCCTCTTTGGTGCCCACAACCTCTGAGTCTCCCAGGGTCTTAAAGGTCTTCATAACTGGAATTAGCATTTCAGCTTCTGAAATTGTTTCCTTATTGTTTTGTAGTGACTTCCTAGAGAACTGAGGAAGACAGTGTTATTTCCTCTCTCTTGTGGTCTTCTAGGTACCTCTAATAGCTGATATAGTTAGTGCCTAGTCCAGAGAAGGCCCTTACATGTATCATGACCATTGAAATTTGTGTTCTAATTGCACTGAGGTGTCCAAGATAGAGTTTCGTCTTTTTTAAATTTTTAAAATTTACTTACTTTTATTTATATGTATGAATGTTTTGCCTGCATGGATTAAGTGCACCACAGGTGTGAAATGTACACAGAGACCAGAAGAGGGCATTGGATCCCCTGGAACTGCTGTTATGAACCATTGTTAGCCACCATGTAGGTGCTGGAAACCAAACCATTGTCTCTTGTAAGAGCAGCCGGTATTGCTAAGCTATCTCTGTAGCCCCTGGACAGTTTATTCCAAGCTCTCAATGGATATAATCTTTTTATGTCAACTGAAATAAAAGAAACTTTGGGTTATTTTAGAGAGTTAAATGTAAGTTAATGTAGTATATACAATGAAAGTAAAAGAAAGAATAGCACCATAACAGCTTGTTCCAGCTCTACCCCTTTTTGTTCCTTCTTACCCTAGATGTCAGAGCCAAGTGGCCAGCTGTTTCCTCCTTTCCTATGAGGGTTTTCTGTGCTTTCTAGTTGTCCTATCACCTCTGTAAGTCCCAGATATCTTCTCTTTCTCTCTTTAGAATAAAGTCTGTCTTTACTACCTTGACTCTTCTTCATGGTCTCAGAGGGGTGCCTTCTGTATCACCATTTTAACTCAGAAATTCCTCTCAGTGTCCTTGTTTTAATGTGTTGACATTTAAATAACAAGCACTTTTTGTTCATCAGTTTGTTAAATGCACAAAACTCCAAAATTTTAAATTACTTTTTATTTTTATTATACTTTGTGTACATATGTATGCATGCATATGCATGCATACTATGGTATGCATGTGGAGGTCAGAGGACAACTTGTGGGAGTCAGTTCTCTCCTTCTACCGTGTGGATTCTGGGATTGAACTCAGGTGGTCAAGCTTGATAGCAAGCACTTTCACTCACTGAGCCATCTTGCTGCCCCCACAGTTTGTTTTTTGTTTTTTTTTTTTTTTTTTTTTTGGACTAGAGCTCTGATAATGAGCACTGGCATTTTCATTAAGTTTTATCATAGAATCTGGCAGAAAACGTACTAAGTATATTGTGTAATAGTATACTGAGTAGCAATTGCTTTTCAGTGCACTTCAGGGTTGTTTAATAGCGTATGGCTATTAGAACAGTGAACATGAAAACAGATCGAGTCATGATCATGGCTCTAATCCTAGATTATAGACTATTAGATAAAACATTTAATTTATCAGGGTCTGTTTCCTCACTTCCAAATAAAGAAGTTGGGTCTGGAGAGATGGCTCAACGGTTAAGAGAACTGACTGCTCTTGCAGAGGACCTGGGTTCAATTCCCAGCACCTACATGATGGCTACAAACCGTCCTTAACTCCAGTTCCAGGGGAATCCAACGCCCTCTTCTGACCTTCGTGGCATTGCACCATATGGATGCACTCACATTCATGCAGGCAAAGTTCCAGGGATCCAACGCCCTCTTCTGACCTTCGTGGCATTGCACCATATGGATGCACTCACATTCATGCAGGCAATACACTCATATATATAAAATAAATTTAAAATGATAATAAAACAAAAACAAAGAAGTCATATTTGATTTATTTAATCCATAATTTTGCCATACAATCCAAAGTATCAAATTCAGACACATTAAAGAACTTTTACCAAATTCTTTAAGAAATGTGGAAAAGGGGGCTGGAGAGATGGCTCAGTGGTTAAGAGCACTGGCTGCTCTTGCAGAGCATCTGGATTCTATTCCTAGTACCTACATGGTGGCCAACAGCTGTCTGAAATTCCAGTTCCAGGGGAATCTCATGCCTTCTTCTGACCTCTGTGGGCATTGCACAACACAGGTGCACTTACATACATACATGCAGGCAACACAGTTACACACAAAATAAAGAGGGAAAAGAAAATGTGGAAATCGGGAGAGATTTTTCTCCTCCTTGAATTCATAAAATTTAAAAATTTTGAGTTAATGTTTCAAACCTTTAATTCAAGGAAGATATGAAACTCCTTAGTAGACTTAACAGACATTAAACAAACAAACAAAAAGTAACATAATTTTGCTTTTAAAGTATGATGTTAAGCCCTGGGGATTATCTTATCTGGTAGAATATGTATGTACAAGGCCCTAAGCTTGATCCTCAGCACCACATAAAACCAGACACGGTGGTACACATCACTAATCTCAGAGCTCAGGAGATGAAGGCAGGAGAATTGAGAGTCCAAGGTCATCCTTGGTATTATGGTTGGAATGTAAAATATCCCCCATTACTCATATGTTTGAATAATTGGTTCCCAGCTGACAGGACTGTTAGGGGAAGTCATGGAACCCCTAAGAGGTAGAACCTTCCTAGAGGAAGTAGGGCATTTAGGCAGGCCTTGAGGCTTTATACTCTGGCCCTACTTCCTGTTTTCTCTCTGTGATTCTTGACTAGATGTAACCAGCCAGCCTGGGATTACAGATGTGCCCCATGATACTTGATTTATACAGTGCTGGTGATTCAGCTAAGAGCTCTGGGTAGCATTCTACCAACTGAGCTATATCACCAGCCCTGGTAACTAATTTTTTTTTTCAATATAGATTTTTTTTCAAATATAACTGATTTTTCTAAATTTATTGGTGTGTGTGTGTGTATGTGTGTATGTATTTCATACAGAACATCCCAAACAATCTTATTCATCTATATACCCACATCCCCAATGGCAACCTCACATAGCACGCCCCCCCCCCAACACACACACACTGGAGCCCATATACTCTGTATTCCCTGTTACTGTCCACTGTGTTCTCAGGCGCCCCAGGCCATTACCCAGTGCTTGTCCATCTGCTGAGTCTAGTCAGCCTATCTAGAGTTCCTTGTTTTAGGAAGATCAGCTGTTCCTCTAGCAGCAATCAGTTGCCAATATTCCTTTAGATAAGATTGGGGTCTGCTGTTCATTTTTCCAGTTCTATACTGGGTTACTGTCTGGGAGTCTCTTGGGCCACCCTGGCCAACAACTCAAAGGAAGGTATCTCCTGTCTGTCATTGTTTCTTTTTATGTAGCCTTTAACTATACACATGGACTCTTAAAGAATTATATTGATCCCTTTAATCTTTGGTTATATTTCCTTTTTGGGTGTTTAAGACCATGCAGTTGGCCCAGATAAACCAATTTATTTATACTCTTAAGGTCGTTTGAGGATCTGTTCTTCAGGGGTCACATGGGCTTGGGAGGAGCCCCTGGCTCCTTTCTTTTACCAGTTCTGCCTATGTGAAGATAAGTCAAAGGTCCTGCTCGACCATGGCTGGCTTTACTTGGAAGTATGGGGGAAATGTTTCCTCTCAGTTGACCCTCCTTTTTGTAGACTGGATGCTGGTTCAGGTCCACCTGGTCGGGTCTCCATGGCCTCCTTGATCAAGAGGACAGGTGACTCACCACAGTTACAGGACATTTTGAGAGATGCTCGTAGTCCCCCGGAACTTAGTTGACCTTGGAGGGTGAAGAGCAAACACTGTCCGTTAAGTCCCTCTGACCAAATTAGTATAGGCCTCAAACTATGGCTGTTCAACATCCAAGAAGGTTATTTCCACCAGTCCGGCACTTTTTTTTGGGGGGGGGTCTTTTTGAGACAGAGTCTCCCTGTAGCCCCAGCTGTCCTGAACTCACTATGTAGACCAGGCTGGACTTGAACTCACCCCAAGTGCTGGGATTAAAGGCATGTGCCACCATGCCCGGCTTAGTCTGGTACTTTTAATTCCCATGTGCTATGTAGATAAAGCTTGGGCAAAGACTAAAGTTTCTCAGTTAAACCTTGCCTAGACATATATTATGTTTCTTGAGCTAGTTGTATGTATAATTTGTCAGTACGTTGTTGGATTAATATGGTTCCCTCTGGTTTTTTTAAAACCAGCTAGGCATTATTTATCTTTTTCATTGTCTAACACTTCCACCATGGTTTCCCCATTTGAAGTGTCCCCATTTTTTCCCATTTCTCCCTTAATAACACCCTTCCCCTATGGTCCCACCTCTCTTGAGCTCCTTCTTTCCCTTTATCCCCTAGGTTCCTTGTATACCTTTCCCTCTCCCCTCCCTTATGTTAACCCCATTTTTATCCCTATCTCCCTTATTAATGCCTGTTTCCTACTGTTCTTCTCTTTCATATTCTTTCTTTTCCTTTACCTCCCTGGTTCCTTTTCATTATCCTGGTTCCTGTAGTTACATCTGGATACATACTCACTTAAAAGGATTTGGTGCTAGGATCCACATAGGAGGGAGAACATACGTCGTTTTTTTTGTTGTTGGTTTTTTTTTTTTTTTTTGAGTCTGGTTTATTTCACTTAGTATAACAGTTTCTAGTTCCATCCGTTTACCTGCAAATTTCATGATTTCATCTTTCTTTATTGTTGAGTAAAACTCCATCATATAAATGAACCACATTTTCATTTTCCATTTGTCAACTGAGGGACAGTTAGGTTGCTTCCATCTCTTAGCTATTGTGAAACGAGCAGCAACAAACATGGATGTACAAGTGTCTCTGCAATAGAATGAGTTCTCTGGGTATATGCCAAGGAATGGTATAACTGGGTCAAACGGTATGTTCGTTTGTGTTTTTGTTTTTTTTTTTAATCTTTTTGAGACAGGGTCTCCCTGTAGCCCCAGCTGTCCTGGAACTCACTATGTAGGCCAGGCTGGCCTTGAACTCACAGAGATCCACCTGCTTCTGCCTCCCAAGTGCTGGGACCACAGGCGTGCGCCACCACACCCAGCATTGTTTGTGGTTTTTTAAGAGTTCTCCACACTGCTTTCCATAGGGGTTGAACGAGTTTGCAGCTCTACCAGCAGTGGATGAGCATTCCCCTTTCCCCACATCCTCTCTAACATTTCGTATCATTTGTTCTTTTGATCTTAGCCAGTCTGACTGGGGTAAGATGAAATCTTAAAGTGGTTTTAATTTGCAGTTCCCTAATTACTAATGATGTTGAACACCTTTTAAGAAGCTTTTTAGCCATCTTTACTTCTTCTTTTGAGAACTCTGTTCAGTTGGCCCATCTTTTAATTGGATTGCTTCCTTTCTTGATTCTTTGCTTTTTGTGTTAAACATCTGTCAGATGTGTTGCTGGTAAAGATTTTCTCCTACTTGTGGGTTTCTCTTCACTTCCTTGGTTGCTTCTTTTGATGTCCAAAAGCTTTTTAGTTTAATGAGGTCCCATTTGTTGATTCTTGACCTTGTTTCCTGAGCAATTGATGTCCGGTTTAGAAAATCCTTTCCTACGCCTATATCTTGTAGGTTATTGCCAATGTTTTCTTCTAACAGTTTCAGAGTTTCAGGCTTCATACTGAGGTATTTGAACCATTTTTAGTTGACTTTTATGCAAGGTGAAAGATAGAAGTTTAGTTTCATTCTTCTACAGGTGGGGATCCAGTTTTACCAACACCATTTGCTCTTTCCTCCAGTGAATGTACTTGGCCCCTTTGTCAAATACCAGGTAGTTGAAATTGCATTGCATGTGCTCATATTTGGGTCTTCAATTTTGTTCCATTGATCTATGGGTCTGTTTTTGTGCTAGTACCATGCTTTTTATTACAATAGCTCTGTAATACAGTTTAAAGTCTGGTATAGTAATTCCCTCAGCATTGCTCTTAATGCTCAGGGTTGTTTTGGCTATCCGACATCTTTTGTGCTTCCATATGAATCTTAGGATGATGTTTTTCCAACTCTGTGAAGAATGTCATGGGGTTTTGAATGGCATTGCATTGAATCTATAAATGGCTTTTGGTACAATGTCATTTTCACAATATTAGTTCTTTCAATCCATGAGCATGGGAGGTCCTTCAATCTTCTGATGTCTTCCTCAATCTCTTTCTTTAAAGATTTAAAATTTTCATTGTGGAGGTCTTTAATGTCTTCGATCAGGTTTATTCCAAAAAATTTTTTTTCAGTTATTGTGAAAGGGAGTGTTTCCACATACTCTTTCTCTGATGGCTTGTTATTGGTATATAGGAAGGCTACAGACTTTGTAGATGAATTTTGTAACCTGTCACTTTACTGAAAATGTTAATAATTTCTAGGAGCTTTCTGGTGGAATTTTTGGCATCTCTTAGGTATAATATCATCTCCAAAAAGGGATAATTTGAGCCTGGTGTAGTGGCGCAGGCCTTTAATCCCAGCACTCGGGAGGCAGAGGCAGGCGGATCTCTGTGGGTTCAAGGCCAGCCTGGTTTACATAGTGAGTTCCAGGACAGCTGGAGCTACAGGGAGACCCTGTCTCAAAAAGACCAAAAAAAAAAAAAAAGGGATAATTTGATCTCTTCTTTTCCAATTACTTCTTTAATTTCCTTCTCTTGTCTTTTGCTCTTGCAAGAGTTTCAAGCACTATGTTAAAAAGAGGAGTGGAGACAGTGGACAGCCTTGTCTGCTTCCTGATTTCAATGGGAATGCTTCCAGTTTTCCTCCATTTAGAATGATGTTGGCTATGGGTTTGTAAAAAGGAGTGGAGACAGTAGACAGCCTTGTCTGGTTCCTGATTTTAATGGAAACGCTTCCAGTTTTTCTCCATTTAGAATGATGTTGACTGTGGGTTTGTTGTATATGATTTTAATTATGTTGAGCTATGTTCCCTCCAGTCCAGTTCCCTCTAGGACTTTGAATATAAATGCACATTGCATTTTGTCAAAAGGCCTTCTCTGTATCTATCGAGATGACCATGTGGTTCTTGTCTTTGAGTCCATTTATATGATTTATGAGGTTTATTGACTTATTGAACCATCCCTGCATCGCTGGAATAAAGCCAACTTGATCATGGTGGATGATCTTTTTGATGTATGTCTGTATGCAGTTTGCAAGTATTTTGTTGAGAATTTTTGCATCTATGTTCATTAAGGATATGGGTCTATAGTTTTCTTTTTTGGTTGTATCTTTACCTGTCTTTGGTATTAGAGTGATGCTGGCTTCATTGAAGGAATTTGGAAGTTCTCCCTCCATTTCTATCTTTTTGAAGAAATTAAGTAGTATTGGATGTAGATCTTTTTTAAATGTCTGGTAGCATTCTGCTGTAAATCCATCTGGTCCTGCGCTTTTTTTAGTCAGGAGGTTTTGTATTACTGTTTCAATTTCCTTATGTGTTATGGGTCTGTTTAAGCTGTTGATCTCTTCTTGGTTTAGTTTTGGTGGTTCCCATGCTTTTAGATACCCATCCATTTCTTTTAGGTTTTCAAATATAGTAGCGAATAGGTTTTTAAAGTATTCCCTTTTAATGTTATGGATCTTTTTGGTGTCTGTTGTGATGTTTCCCCTTTCATCTCTGATTTTGTTGATTTGGAGGTGCTCTTTCTTTCTTTTGGTTAACTGGGCTAGCAGTCTGTCAATCTTGTTTATTTTTTCAAAGAAACAGCTCTTGGATTCATTGATTATTTCAATTGTTTTCTTTGTTTCTATTTCATTAATTTCTGCTCTGATTTTTCTTATTTCTTCTTGTCTGCTGGGTTTGGGTTTCATTTGTTGTTGCTTTTCAAGTGTCTTGGGTTGCAATGTTAAGTTATACTGGCAGAAGCCCTCCCTCCTCTGGAACCAAAACATCCAAGCCAGTAGAGTGCAAAGTTGAGGGTAC
>NW_008339923.1:8080397-8103485 GCF_000622305.1 Nannospalax galili
TGCATTGTGGTCTGATAGAATGCATGGAATTATTTCACTCTTTTTGTATTTGTTGAGGCTTGTTTTGTGCCCCTGTATATTGTCGATTTTGGAGAAAGTTCCATGGGGTGCTGAATACAAAGTATATTCTTGGGTGCTTGGGTGAAATATTTGGTAGATGTCTGTTAGGCCCATTTGATATATGGTATTGTTTGGTTCAGATGTCTCTCTGTTAATTCTCTGTCCTGTTGACCTATCTAATGGAGACAGTGGGGTATTGAAGTCCTCTACCGTTAATGAGTTGAGATTAATCTGAGTCTTAAAGTCCTGTAGTACTGTTTTTATGAAGTTGAGTTAACCATAGTTTGGTGAATGTATGTTCATGATTGTAATATCTTCTTGGACAATTGTTCCTTTGATCAGAATGAAGTGGCCCTCTTTATCTCTTCTGATTAGCTTTAGTTTGAAGTCTATTTTGTCAGATATTAAAATTGCAATTCCTGCTTTTTTCTTAGTACCATTTGCTTGGAATATTTTCTTTCCATCCTTCTACATTAAGGTAGTGTCTGTCCTTGAAGGTAAAATGGGTTTCTTGCAGACATGACAAGCATGGGTTTTGTTTCTTTAAAAATATTTTATTATTTTTATTTTATGTGTATTCGTGTATTGCCTGTATGTAGGTAAGTGCACCCGTGTCATGCAATGCCCGTGGAAGACAGAAGAGGCCATCAGCCCCTTGGCTTTCTTTCTTTTTTTTAAATTATTTTTATTTTACGTGTACAAGTGTATTGCCTACATGCATGTGAGTGCACCCATGTTGTGCAATGCCGCAGAGGTCAGAAGAGGGCTTTGGATTCCCCTGGAAC
The DNA here is from genome assembly GCF_000622305.1 of Nannospalax galili. Classification (NCBI taxonomy): domain Eukaryota; kingdom Metazoa; phylum Chordata; class Mammalia; order Rodentia; family Spalacidae; genus Nannospalax; species Nannospalax galili. Next base: position 8,081,243 of record NW_008339923.1, read on the forward strand.
TGCAGTTAAGGATGGTTCGTAGCTGCCATGTGGGTGCTGGGAATTGCACCCGGGTCCTCTGCAAGAGCAGTCAGTGCTCTTAACCGCTGAGCCATCTCTCCAGTCCCTTGGTTTTGTTTCTTTTTTTTGTTTTTGTTTTTTGTTTTTGTTTTTGTCTTTTTGAGACAGGGTGGCCCTGTAGCCCCAGCTGGCCTGGAACTCACTACGTAGATCAGGCTGGCCTCGAACTCACAGAGATCTGCCTGCCTCTGCTTCCCTGATATTAAAAGCATGTGCCACCACGCCAGGCTTGGTTTTGTTTCTTAATCCATTCTGTAAGTCTATGTCTTTTAACTGGGAAGTTCAGTCCATTGATAGTTAAAGTTATTAATGAAAGATGTCATTTTTATTTCTGTTCACATTCTTGGTATAGCTGTGCGTTTCCATAGTTATACCTTCATTCAGTTTCTTTCCGTAACCCCTTGGGTATAGTTGTTCCTTTCTTCTGCTCTTTGTATCCTTTCAAGAACTCTTTGAAGGGCTGGTTTTGTAGACATGGATTCTTTTAGCCTGTTTATATCATGGAAGATTTTTCTTTCTCTTCGACTATAATAGACATTTTGGCTGGGTAACGTAATCTGGGTTGGCATCTGTGGTCATTTAGAACTGGGAATGCTTTGGTACGGGCTCTTCTGCCTTTCATGGTTTGCACTGAAAAGCCAGCTGTAATTCTGATGGGTTTTCCTTTATATATGACTTGATTTTTCTTTTGCTTTCAGTATTGTCTCTTTGTTCTGTACATTTAGTGTTTTTACTATGATGTGCCATGGAAAGTTTCTTTTCTGGTCCTGTCTGTTTGGTCTTCTATATGCTTCTTGTATTTGTATGGGCATGTCTTTCTTTAATTTTGGGAAATTTTCTTCCATGATTCTGTTGAAGATCTGGTCCATGCCATTATCTTGGGATTCTTCTCCTTCCTGTATGCCTATGATTCGTAATTTTGGTCTTTTTATGGTGTCACACAATTCCTGCATATTCCATTCTTGTGCTTTCTTAAATTTTTCATAATCTTTGCTTGAGTGGCCTAGTTCGTCCACTTTTTCTTCCAGTCTTGATACTCTGTTTTCCATTTTATTCATCCTATTGGTGAGGCTTTCTCCTGTCGTTTCTAATTGGCTTACTGAGTGTTTCACTTCCTTCTTTATTGAAGCCTGAGTATTCTTCAATATTTCTAATTCTTTCCTGAATTCATTCAGAAGTTTATCCCTATCTTCCTTCGTTCTTTGATTTCTGTGTTCTTTAATTCAGTGAATTCTTTTATCATGTTTATAGTTCTTTTGAATTCCATGTCCTGCATGATCTCTAGAGGGTTCTCACTGTACTCATTTACAGGACTGTTGGTACTTGGTGGGGATATATTATTTTGGTTTTTCATGTTATTTTTCTCTGTGACTTTGACATGTGGATTTCTTTTGTAGTTTCTGATTCTTGTGTGAGACTCAAGCCTTCCTTCGTTGAGTTTAGGTCTGCTTCTTTTTGTAAACTTAATGTGCCTTTGTGGTTTACTTGTTGGGCATGAAAAGCTGGCTGGTTTAGGCTTCAGGTGCTCTCTTTTGATTTTACATTGGAGGGCCCAAATTGCTTTTGTCTTGCTACTCAGTAGTTCCCACAGAGGCCCCAGTTGGATGAGGATCAGATGCTCTTAGGCTTTCTCCTAAGGTCTGGATCCCTCCAGGAAAGATGCTGGCCCCAGGAAGCTAGGGGTTTGGGCCACCCAGGTATGCAAAGGGAGGTGGGGGCAGGAAGTGGCCCTGAGGGCTCCTAGGGACTAGAGGGAAGAATTGGGGTCTGGATGCAAAGGATAAGGAAGCAGTGGGGAGTCTGGGCCCAGAGGTCAGTCCAGAGGTCTGGGTGTCAAGACAAGAAATGGTCCAGTGCCCAGGCTAGGAGGAGAGATGGCATGGGGGAGCTGGGAGGGTGAATGAGGCTGGGTGAGTCAAGGCACAGTGGGCACCGCAGAACATACCCAGGAAAGATACTGGCCCCAGGAAACTGGTGGCTAGGCTGCCCAGGGATGCAAAAGCCTGGTAACTCATTTTTAACGTTCAAATTCTTGACTGAGTCAGTGAGAGCTCCTTGACATTGTCTTTTGTATCTTTTTCACAGGTCCCATCATTAATTGTGTGCTTCCTCACTTTCTGGGATACACACATGCACACTCACGCATTCCTGGCTCACTGTGTGTTTTTCCTGCCAAAGCCTTAGAATCACACTCCATGGAATTGTTTCTTATTGATGGTTGATAGCTTAGAGAACAAGATCTGTTTCCTTGGTTTGCTCAGAGTGGGGTGGTGTCATTACCCTTAGGCCCTTTCAGGGGGAAAAGAAAAGCTAAGAAAATATCTATACATGTTGTTAGAAACCACTTTTAATGTACAGAGCTTTCATTGCAGGCAGTTATGTAACAAAAATCCCCAAATGTTATAATCAGTGAGAAAAGTAAACCTTTATTCTCTTTGTCTACCCCAGGTATGTGCAACCCTCGAAATTACAGTGACACCCCTCCCACTTCAAAGAGCACGGTGGAGGAGCTGCATGAGCCTATCCCTTCCCTCTTCAGAGCACTCACTGAAGGAGATACCCAATTGAATTGGAACATTGTTTCCTTCCCTGTTGCGGAAGAACTTTCACATCATGAGAATCTGGTTTCATTTTTAGAAACTGTGAACCAGCCACACCACCAAAATGTGTCTGTTCCCAGCAATAATGTTCACGCACCTTATTCCAGTGACAAAGGTACCTGCCAAAGTTGACTCTTTCTGTTCACTCTCTTTGTGGTCTGCTCCTGCGATTTGTGAAACCTACATTAGCGTCATCTTTTGGAGCAGCTTTTTGTTGGGGATTTGTATAGTCTTAGGTAGATTCTGGATGAGGAGGCATGTCGGCATATTAGCAAAACTCCTACATATTCTTGACAGTAGAGGCTTTATTGGAAGATAAGTAACTAATTCTGTTATTTATCTGAATTAGGCTTGAACTAGTCTCTTGAAAACATGGCATCGGCTTGTTTCCCATTATATTATTGCTTGGTGTTAGGTACCAGTCACATTGCCTCATGAGGTCATCTATGCTGCAAATGGTGCCAAGGTCATCAGCTCATTTAAAAAAATTTTAATTCGGGGCTGGAGGGATGGCTCAGCAGTTAAGAACACTGGTTGTTCTTACAGGAGACCCAGGTTCGAATCCCAACACCCACATGGCAGCTAACAACTATCTGTAACTACAGTCTCAGGGGATCCGACAGCCTCTTCTGACCTCCTTGGGCATTGCACAACACGGGTGCACTTACCTACATGCAGGCAATACACACATACATATAAAATAAATAAATAAATAAATAAAATTTAAAAAAAAATTTAATTCTATTTATTATTGTTGTGTGTCTGAGTCTAGGCACATGCACCATCACATTTGTGGAGGCCAGAGGACAATTTTCAGGAGTCAGTTCTGCCCCTCCAATATGGGTTCTGGGGCTTGAACTTGGGTTGTTAGGACTACGTGGCAAGCGCTTTTACCCTCTGAGCCATCTCACCCATCAACTAGAATGTTTTATGAGCAAATTGATATTACAAACATCTCACTTCCAGGTATAAACTATCCCCAGCCTGTTCTCTATGGAAACTGCTGCTGATCACAGAAGAAACAAATAAGACAATGATTTCTACAAATCTGAGAAACATAGCAAACAACACTGTTTAATGAGAATAGGTTATAGCATAATTTTGCAGTATAAAGGGCATATAAGTTTATAAAGTCTTTGATGTTTTCTGATAAAAGGTACCACAGTTTTACTGTAGAAGAATATGGCATTTGTGATTATTGTAATTACATGGTTTTTGTTTTGGTTTTAGTTATTTTATGTGTATGTGTCTTACCTGAATGTATGTAAGTGCACTGCATGTGTGTAATGCCTGGAAGTCAGAAGAGGGCATTAGAGCCCATGGAGCTGGAGTTACAGACTGTTGTCAGCTGCCATGTGGGCACTGGAAAGCAAACCCATGGCTTCTGCAAGAACAGTCTGTGCTCTTAACTGCTGAGCCATTTCTCTGGCCCCTGGGTTTAGTTTTTGGAGACAGGGTCTTGCTATGTAGACCAGGCTGGCCTTGAACTCACAGAGATCCACCTGCCTCTGCCTCCCAAGTGCTGGGACTATAAGCGTGTGCCACCACCCCCGGCTTGAATTCCTTTTTAAAAATTTAGCTATTTATTCTGTCCTCCATTATAATCCAGTTTATATTAAATAGAACTCTGCATGTTAACAATAAAGGCAAAGCAACTTGCTAAATGACAGTACAAATTATTACCTCCTTTCAGGTTAAATTGCTTTACAAATCAAATTCTAGGTTTTGGAAAAAAATCAGAAATATATGGGATGTTATAAAATGTTTGGCTACTGTTTCCCCATTATTAAAATGTAAAGAACATTGTAGCCATATACTGATTCATAAATTTTGTTCAAAGGTCTCTGAAATTCATGACAGTATTAGCTGGAAGCCAATTTCCAGAAACATAAGACAGAGCTAAGTTTTTCCTCCCTGACTCTGTCCTTAGGTATCTCTTCCCCAGATACTCAGTAGCTCCCCCTCCCCTGGCATTTGCAGCTCTGCTGTTTATTTTTAACTGCCTTAACTACCTTTTTCTTCCCAGTTCCATGGAGTCTCTGATTACTCTTTGAGTCTAATGGCTATCCTGTGATAAGTCTTCAATAACTATATGTTGACTGAACAGGTGAAATCAATTTAGCAGGTCTAGTCACTTGGGAGACTTGAGTTCTATTTGCTGCTCACTACCAGCCCTTCTGGTTTGACTGCTCTGCTGATTACCACTTCCCAGGTTTCCTTTCCTAATGTCTTTTTCTCCAATTTTTTTTTTTTTTTTTTTTTTTTTTTTTTTTTTTTGTCCTTTTTGAGACAGGGTCTCCCTGTAGCCCCAGCTGTTCTGGAACTCACTACAGACCAGGCTGGCCTCAAACTCACAAAGATCCACCTGCCTCGCCTCCCAAGTGCTGGGATTAAAGGTGTGCACCACCATGTCCAGCTTATTATTTTTATTTTATGTATATGAGCGTATTGCCTGCATGTGTGTAAGTACACCCGTGTCATGCAGTGCCCCATGGAGGTCAGAAGAGGGTGTTGGATTTCCTGGAACTGGAGTTATGGACAGTTATTACCCTGCCATGTGGGTGCTGGGAATCAAACCTGGGTCCTCTGCAGGAGCAGTCAGTGCTCTTAGAACCACTGAACCATCTCTCCAGCCCCTCATTTCTTAAATAAAAAAATTATTTACTATTACTATATCTGTGTGATAGGAAGAGATGTGCATACATGCTACTGCACACTTGTGGACGTCAGAAGACAGCATTTTGGGGTCAGCTCTTTCCTTCCACCTTAAGGTGGGTTGAAAGAATCTTAATTCAGGACATCAGGTTTACACAGGCAAGTGCTTCAATCACTGAGCCATCTTGCCAGCCTTGTTTGTTTGTTTGTTTAGACAGTTTTGCTGTGTAGCCTAGGCTAACTTTGAATGTACTGTGTTACCCAGATTAGCCTTGAACTCACACTCCTCCAGCAACAACAAAACTGTAAAACAAACCAACAAAAAACCTTTACTCTTTGATCATATACTCTGTTAGTAATTTTTATTGTCTTGTGTTTATTTCATGTATCTTATATTTTACCTAGGTAGTCACATTGGATTAACTACCAAGAGAGTTAAAAACTGAATCAATCTAAAGTGACTGTCTTGTCAGAAAGTGGAACTAGAAATTCTTAATATCTTCTGTTGGCTAATGTGTGTTGCTAATCATTTTGCATTATTTTAATCACTTGCTTTATTACAGATTCTCAATATAACCTTAAAACAGTGTTTTTCAAACTTCTTTGAGCTGGAGAATTCCTCTTTAGAGAAATGCTCAATTTAAAAAAACAGCTATAGCAACATAGTTAGCAAATGAAGATCCTTTTTTCCTAGTCCTCACCTTTGTCCTGAGCTGACCAATAAGGGAACTAAGACAAATAACTGTTACTAATATTCAACTGAGTGGTAGAACTCTTTCTGTTTTTCTGCTTTCTTGTATTGAAATCTTAATTTTTTTATTTTTCAGAGCACATGTGTACTGTGGTTTATTTTGATGACTGCATGTCCATACATCAGTGTAAAATATCCTGTGAGTCCATGGGAGCATCCAAATATCGCTGGTTCCATAATGCCTGCTGCGAGTGCATTGGTCCAGAATGTATTGACTATGGTAGTAAAACTGTCAAATGTATGAATTGCATGTTTTAAAGAATGAAAAGAAATGCAAGCCAAAGCAAAATAGGATGACATGAAAAGTTATTCCGTGAGTCCACTGGCTGCTGCCAATAAGTTATGACTTGTGAAGAATTCATAATGATTTAAAGTAAGGCATATCTAGGAGTGTGTTAAATTATATTACTATAACTGTGCTTACTGAGTTTACTGCCTATTAGCAGTATGTCTTTTTCCTTTGGAGACATGTAGAACTTTGATCATATAAGAAGCAGGTGTACAGAGGATTCCTGGAAAGATCTGTTTTTTGACACAAAGCCTGGTGCTGTTTTCATCCAGCCTTACAAAAGCTTTTTGTTTTGAAGTGATAGTAGAAGGCTGTTAGCGTGAGTTCTGGTTTCTTCACCTGCTAACCCTAGGGCAGCAAGTCTTTATAGTTGTATGCAGTTCTTCACTGTACCTTATATTATTTATCTGTTTTGTATAAATAGAGTAAATATTTAAATATATCACTCTGAAAACTCGCATACAGATCACTATGGAAAGCTTAATTTCAAACCATTTTACATTGGTTTTAGAAAGTAAATGTGTTTCGCTAGGCATGTTAGCACACACCTTTAATCCCAACATTTCGTAGGTAGGCAGAGGCAGCAGATCTCTGAAATCAAGGCCAGCTTGGTTTACATAGTGAGTTCCAGGCCAACTGGGACTCCACAGAGACCCTGTCTCAAAGAAAGGAAAAAAGAAAAAGAAAAGTAAATGTTTACTATATTCTACAATAATAATTTTTTTTAAACCCCTCTTACATAGGACTAGTGAGATGGCTCACTGAATAAAGACACTTGCCAATTCCCACAACTCATTTAGTCAAAGGAGAGAACCAACCCCTGCATGTTGTTCTCTGGCCTTCAGACATGCACAGTGGCATGGATACACATGTACACATGTGCACACACAAACACAATAATAATTAAATAAAAAATTTTAAAACTCTTACATAGTAAAATCCATCCTATAATGTACATGCTGACACTGCTCTAGGAAAAGTTTCTCATTCTCTTCCATTCCCCTGCCAAATTGCTGATGCATTGATGTGTAAGCAGTAGAGTCATCTCTACCAAGAATTTCAGGATGCACCCTTGAAACTGCATTGAATGCACAATGAAGGTATGAGTATGGAAATTGAAAGTAAAAACATTTGCTTGAGGGTTGGAAATTGACTGCTACATCAGACTCCACACAGCATCAAGGCTGGGGATACATGGCCAGGTCAGTGTTCTACACAGCACTAAGGCTGGGGACACATGGCCAGATCAGACTCCACACAGCACCATAGCCAGGCACTGAATGCCAGATCAGACTCCACACAGCACCATGGCCAGGCACTGAATGCCAGATCAGACTCCACACAGCACCATGGCCAGGCACTGAATGCCAGATCAGACTCCACACAGCACCATGGCCAGGCACTGAATGCCAGATCAGACTCCACACAGACCAGGGAAGCACTATAGTTGATTGTGAGGCTGCACCAAAAGGGATCAGCTCAGCATTAGCAAGACAGAGCCAGGTTCTTGAGCAAATGTGTGATTTTGGAGGGGTTTGAAGAAAAGAATTTATGGGTATGAACAGGGAAGGGGGAAATGCTGGGAACACTTAATGGGATCAAATTTAAGACCATTTATGTTCGTTATTTTTGTTACTTTGTAATCCTTTATTTGTTAAATTTTTATCTGAACCTAATGTTCTTATTAAATAAGCATCATATTGTGGGAGGCTAGGTTTCTGAAATGAAAAAAAAAAATCGGTTCAAGATGACGTTCACGCCTAACACTACAGAATTATCTAGTTAACTTCTTATGTAGTGTTTCAATAGAGATGATCTTAAATATTATGTACCCTTCATAGTAATAAAATCCCCACCTTCAAGCATGAAGCATATATCTAAAATATTTGTAGTTCACAGACTCAGTTTTATAAAATTTCTAATTTCTCTAATGCACATTTGAATTAAAAAGTAACTTTTTAGGAACACCTCTTTATATGTCTACATATTTTAGTCTGCAAAATAAATAATGCTCTTAAATATATTTTGTATTATCTGATCAGTAGTTACAGGACCATTTGTGATATTACAGTTTTCTGTTATAAAATTTAAAGCCTTGATACTGTTCTTGCTCTTTCAGCTAACTAGTGACTATTCAAGGCACTTTAGCCTTTTAAGAAACTGAGTTAGTTCAAGGATGTATTTGGTAGTTATGCACTGAGGTGACCTTTCTTACTTTACATAGAGTGCCTCTCTTTAAATGTGCCTTGAAAACATTTTATGCCTTCTTTAGCTCCTATATAGCTAAGGGTTTTCTTGAACCTAGGGGGTTTTAAAGGAACCTGCAGCTAGCTGCTTCATTTCAACTTCGTTAATTTTTAAGAAATATCATGCTTATGAATAGAAGAATGCTATTGTTTATTGGCAGTATGCCTCATGTTTTCTTAATGATGACCACAAACATTTTAAAACTATATTCAGCATCTTTTTTTTTTTTTTTTTTTTTTTTTTTTTTTTTTTTAATAGGGTCTCCCTGTAGCCCCAGCTGGCCTGGAACTATGTAGACCATGCTAGCCTCGATCTCACAGAGATCTGCTGTCTCTGCCTCCTGAGTGCTGGGATTAAAGGCATGTGCCACCACACCCAGCATTCATTATGTTTTTTAAACCTTTCATTATTAAACTTTAAAATGTAGTATTGCTTTTTACCCCACATGTTTCTCTGTGGGAAATCTTAAACCATTTCCTTTAACTGATTTTTATTACTCTGTTTTTCCCATTAAAAATTATCCCCACTGGTATAATTTTTATATTCAATTTTTGTTATTTCTTCTGGTTTACCAAGGCCTTGAGGAATGGCAGTATTTATCTGAAAGATTTGATTTTCAGAGTAGGCATGGTAATACACTTGTAGTTTTACCACTTGAGAGACTGAGGCAAGAGGATCCTCAGGTTCAAGACCAGCCTGGGTGACATAGCAAGACACTGTCTCAAAGCAACTTTTTTTTTTTCTATTTCTAGTTTTATTTTCAAAGTTTTGAGTAACGTTTCTAAATTGAAAGCATTTGAGAAGCCAGTAGCTTCACTGAAATGAGTCCCTCTGTACTATTCTAGCCTAGTCACTCCTGGTGAAACTTTTGTAAAAGTTCATTTTTCTATTTCAGTCAAAATGATGTTGTCTTTATTATAGCCAGTTCAAAAACACTCGATTTTAAAGGATGAGGGTGTAGCTCAGGAGTATAGCACTTGCTTAATGTGTGTGAGGCCCTGGGTTTCATCCTGAGTATCATCGAGGAGAAAAAAAAACAACTAGCTTTTTAAATCAAATTTTAGTAAAATTAAATACATATGTATGTGTAATATCCTTTCCAATAGCAAGACATGTGCTTGCTAACAGACGTTTCTCTTGTGCCCCCCCCCAACATTTAATTATTAATGTAACTATATTGATACTTATGGTACCAAAGCAAATGGTAATACAAGTAAAACTTAGTGTTTATTTACATAGGATGCTATGAAAAAGGTCTTCACATAGAAATATAACTTCTAAAGTTTTAGAAAACAAAATTGTTGTTAGTATGCTTGAACAAATATTTATAAATCAAAAAAAGCATCAGCCTGGAGAAAAGAAGCTAAAACTTCTGAAAAATAAGGTACTCATTAATTAGCCACGTTTGTAAGTTTATACTTATGAAAGCTTCTTTGAAGACTTTCAGTTCCTTTTTGCAGTCCCAAAAATATGTTTATTGCATATTACATGCTTGACAGCATAATAGGGTTGTGTATTTTTTCTTTGATTGTCCCTATAATAAAAAAGTATTTTAATAAAAAAATTGAAAGGAATGTGAATCATGTTTTTATTAATTTCAGCAAAGAACACCAAAATACATTTCTGTCCAGTGAATTTCATGTTCTAAGGATCAGCAAAGCAGTCCACTTTTCTCGGTGGACATCCTACAGATTCTGTTGGAAGACAGATTTGAAGTCTGCCCTCTGCTGTGTCTCTGCTTTATTCCAGCATGGGCACTTGTGAAGCATCCCTCACCGTTCTGCTTCTGCAGACCTCATGATGCCAGCCAGCTTTACAAGAATGATCCATCAGGCGTGCCCAGCCTGCAGGCTGTGGGCCACACGCATCCCAGGACAGCTATCAATGCAGCCCAGAACATTGTAGGTGACTGTCATAATGTAATGTCCAGAGGCTGGACAACCTTGATGGTAGGCATTGGAAAGAGGAAAGAGGTATAGGAAAGAGACTTTGCTAAGTCTCCCCCAGCAGTGCTCACAGGCCAACACTGTTAAGTCTTGGGAGTGAGAGGCTGTGCTGTCTAGTAAATGCCAGTTTACAGAATCGTGTTATGATAGCTTGTGCAGGGGGCCTGGACCAGGGGTAAAAGAGGATGTCTGAGTACTGAGGAGAGAAGATGGAGCTGAGGAACTCGGGAGCTACAGAGAGTTTCAAGGAAAGACAGAATATTTGTTAGGAAAGTTGTTCAAGTGGCAGCTAGTCATATAGAGAGTTTAGGAGAGGATAGAGCTGAGATGCAGAGTCAGAGGCCATGCCTGAAAGTCTGATGCTTAGGCACTCAGGTGACGGCAGTACTAAGGCACACCTGCCCCAGCCAGCAGCCTTTTAAAGAGCCAGGCATGGTGGTGCATGCCTTTAGTCCCAGCACTCAGGAGGCAGAGGCAGTCAGATCTCTGTGAGATTGAGGCCAGCCTGGTCTACATAGTGAGTTCCAGGACAGCTGGAGACCCTCTCTAAATAAATGAATAAATAATAGTATCTTTTCTTTTTAATTGGTACATAGTAATTATACATATTTGTGGGGCATAGTGTAATATTTTAGTACATATATACACTGTATAACAATCACATCAGGGTAACTAGATCTGTCATCTTAGACGTTTACATTGAGAACATTAAAAAGTTCTCTCTACTAGCTATTTTAAAATATTTTTCTAATTCTTGCCCTCCTGGTTTTCCTGCTATGCTGCAGACATCAGAAATTTGCTCATCTGCCTGCACGCCAGCATGCATTGCCCATCCTCTCTCATGCCCTCCCACCCCCCACACTTTCCCAGCCTTTGGTAACTACTGCTCTGCTCTCCACACAGACTTCCACATGCGGGAACATGTAGTGCTTGTCTTTCTCTGCCTGACTTACATAGTTTAGCATGGTGTCCCTGGGCACATCCATATTGTGCAGAATTTCATTCTTTCTATGCCTGAGTAACGATATATGTACCACCTTTTTCTGTATCCTGTGAATGGGTATAGAAAGGGTGGTACATACACCACCTTTGGAGTTGGTAAGCCTGGAAGTCACCTCTGTTACCTTGGGGTCTTAGGAATTTGGGATCTTTGACATTTTAGGGGTTTTTTTTCCCCCTAACTAATAAAAGGCACATTCATTTGACCTCATGGCAGGAGGCTATTGCTTTGGGCTAAGCTCCTTCAAGGACAAACAGATCAAAATTGGATCACACTACATGTCCCAGAAGCAATGCCCATGACCAGTTTTTCTTGAAAAACAAGACTCCAGTCTGCCTGAGCATAGGAAAGTCCTTCAGCTTTAATCTTTACCAACAGAAAAAAACCCAATAAACAGAAATACTAGATCATAACCAAGTTTGATTTTTGTTTTTGTTTTTTTTTTAGTCCATTTCCTTATTCTTAATTTATAAAACCCACTGTTCTGCTATTGTCCAATGAGAATTCTCTTTGCTTTGTAGAGGTTACCCTGATTGATAAATCTCAAGTAAAAGCCAGTTAATTAGACCTGTGACTCAACTTGTTATAATAATCATCTTTTGACTCTTTGACTCTTAATGATTTTTTTTTCTTTTGTTTCGAGACAGTCTCACTTTATTGCTTAGGCTTATCTTGAATTCCTGGGTGCAAATGACCTTCCTGTCTCAACTTCCCTGAGTCCCTGGGACCACAGGCATGTATGATCCCAATCCCTTTTGTTTTAAAGTCAGTACCTCAAGTGTGGAGTCAGGTTCAGCTTTTTGAAAAGGAGAGGTCTCAGTACAGAAGCAGAAAGAGACCCTCCACCCACCCCACTACACACACACAGAGGGAATGTGACCTGCCCACCTTTCTTATTTTGTGCTACAACTAGCTCTGTCTGACACACCTCTACAGGTAGTACCTGCTCCCAGCTCCAGCAAATAAGACCTTTATACTGCCTGGCCTCAGAGAGGCTTGAGTTACCCTGTGGGAACTCAGCAGTGGTAGATGCCTTTTGTCTTCCAGAAGCTTTTCCTGCTCCAGGTATTCTGCTGGATCAAGGAGTGAGAGCCAGAAGCTGGATGGAGGCCACATCTCAATGGCCCACACCCCAACAGGCTCCACATGTTCCCTAGAGGAGGATACAGCTCTGGCACTGATCTTGGGCTCACAAGGAGGCCATTCCTTAGCTGCAGTTGCTCTTTTCTGTGGGGAGTTCCCACCTGAAAATAGAGGTCCAGCCAGTGATCCTGGTCCAAGGTCCTGCACTCCTGTTACCAGGATTCTGTGGATCCCAAAATGAGTGACAGAGGCTTCTGGCTCCAGAGGGGATGGGGCTTGGTCAGATTTGATTGAGGAAAACAGCAAGATGGGATGTGCAGCCCTGGGTTTGCAGAGTGGCATCTATGTCCCCAGGGTCCCTGTCCCACATCACTTCTCCCTTTCCATATCCGGCATTGGTGGTGGTGTTCCCCAGGTTCTGCTTGTTTTCCTTCTGATGGGTCAGGTTTTCACAGAGACTGTGTTCTTGCTCAAATTCAGGTCTCACCTCAAATACCACCTCTTTAGAGAGGTCTTCTCTGACCGCTATATAAGCACCCTCCTGTGCCCCCCTTCCCATTCCCCTGCTTTATTTCTTTCATACCTGATTTCTCCCCAAAGGTAACCTCAGTACTCATCATCTCTTCTAGACTGTGAGGCCCGTGCAGACAGGACCACTATGATGTGAATGTAGTGTAAGTGTACCACCCATAGCGCTTGTTTTGGAAGCTTGGCCCCAGTGTGGCAGGGCTGGGAGGTGGTAGAACTCCTAGAAGTTGGAGCCTAGTGGGAGCTAATTAGGCCACAGGCACCCTTTCTCATTACCATAACAGAATACCTAGCAAACAGTTTGAGAGAGGAAGGACTTATTTTGCTTGTGAGAGTAATTCAGTCTATTGTGATGGGGAAGACACGTGGCTGCAGGAGGGTAAGGTGGATGGTTTCATCCCATCCAGTCAGGAGGCAGAAGCCTCAAGCCCCACCCTTACAACCCTGTGTCTACCAGTGAGGCTGTATGTCTAGAAGGTTCCACAACCTCCCTGAACAGCACCAGGAGCCTGTGGGAGACAGTCAACATCCAAACCTCAGCATGCCCCTCCCTCTCAAGTGGATTAGTACTCTCAGGAATTACAGCTCTCATAGGACTGTATTGGAACCTCAAAGTGAGTTGTTACAAAGTGAGGCCCCTCTGTGTACTGTTCCATTTTGCACAGAGTCAACTTGTTCCCTTTCTGTTTATTTCATCCCAGGAGGCCCTCATCAGGATGCTGTCACCATGTTACTTAAACCTTCCAGCCATCAGAATCTTGAAATCATTAAACTTTATAAAGTACTCAGTCTCAGATATTTTGTTAAGGCAACACAGTAGATTAATACAGAGACCGTTTCTTTTATCACTGAAAGTAACTCCCCAGCCCCCAAAAGTGTCTCACACATGAAGGCACAAACTTTCAAAGATGGACAAATGCTGGTTGTGGTGGTGCACGCCTTTAGTCCCAGCACTCGGGAGGCAGAGGCAGGTGGATCTCTGAGTTCAAGGCCAGCCTGGTCTACATAGTGAGTTCCAGGACAGCTGGGGCTACAGGGAGACCCTATCTCAAAAAGACCAAAAAAAAAAAGATGACCAAATGGTAGATCTTCTACACCTACTTATAATACTGCCTCCTCATCGCCCTCAGAAAAGTCCTAAACCCCATTAAAAGCCTCTCAGGGACTTGCACTCTGATTCTACAAGTCCTGCCAGACACATCTCAGAACTCCACATTTCCAGTGCAAGCCAGTCCCATTGCACTGCTGTCACCCTCTATAAGCTGTTTCTATAGCTTGATATAGTTCCCTCTGCACTGGCTCCTGCCCGGCACTGTTTGGCCATTAAAATCTCTGTTTATCCTTGATCCAGGGCATACTCCTGCAACATGTTCACCTTTGCCATCCCCTTGCCTAGGAGGCCAGGTCTGTGAAGTGCTGCACTTTGACCTAGTGTCCAGGTTCAGTGGGCAAGTGGGCAATTTGCAGATGTTGCCAATACACATTTAGCCCCGTGGTAAGCCACAGGTGTTCCTTGACTGCTGACCCATGAGGACTTTAGGAGAGACTAAGGGGCTTCATGAACAACCTAGCAAGAAGACTGTGCATATTGCTGCTGTGGTTTGTTTGTTGTTTTTGATGTCCTTAAGGAATTTTTGTTTGCAGAAAAGTTTAACAGAAACTAATCCTCATTTAAGAAATAATGTTCAGTCAGGCATCATTAGCACGCCTGTAGTCCCAGTACTTGGGAGGCAGAGGCAGGCAGAGCTCTGTGAATTCAAGGCCAGCCTGGTCTACATAGTGTGTTCCAGGCCAGTTGGGGCTACAGGAGACCCTTCAAAAAAAAAAAAAAAGAATAAAAAAAGGATGTTCAAGGAGGGGACACAATCATAAATTCTAGGCCTAGGCGGCTACATAATAAATTTCTATCTTTAAGAAGAACCCCCCCCCAAAAAAACCTCACAAGTTCAGCTTCTTTAATTCATAATAAGCCTACTCCTTTGTAAGTTTTTAAAAACAAGGTGTAGAGTCTTAGCCAAGATGTAACTGTTATTTGAATCTGCTATCCTACAGTGCCACTCACTGAGATACCATATTTTGAGCCAGGTGTTATGGCCCCCGCCTTAGTCCTAGTACCTAGGAAGCCGAGGCAAAATCAGTCGTTCAAAGCCAGTCTAGACTATATATGAGTTAGAGGCCAGCATAGGCTACATGAGACCCTGTTTCTTTGGAAACCTATTTTCAGGAGTTCATGGTAGACTCCCCTATTGCTGATCCCCCTCCAACCCTATTTTGGTCTCATTTTTAAAAACTTTTTATTACTTTTATGTGTATGATGTATGTAAGTATATCTGTGTGTGCAAAGACCACAGAGGCCAATTCCAGTTGGATTCCCTTGAACTGGAGTTTAGACTCCATGTGGGTGCTGGGAATCAAACCCTGGTCTTCTGCAAGAGCAGACAGTGCTCTTAACTGCTGAGCCATCTCTTTGGCCTCGGACCTCTCATTTGAAATAATTGAACAACTAGAGTTTGTTTTCAGAAAACATGAAGTCTAAGACCTCACCAATGGCAACTACCCCACCTTTACAACCAAGTTTGAATAAACTTACAAGCTAATAACTTATAAACTGTGGTTTTCTGTTAGAGCAACAGAAAATGGACTGTGCTAGATAGCTTTAGTGTCAACTTGACACACCTGGGTTGAGGGAGCCTCAACTGGGGAATTGCCTCCATTGAATTGGCCTGTGGCCATGTCTGTGGGGCATCTTCTTGATTGCTGTGTGATGTGGGTGGGCTCAGCCCACTGTGGGTGGTGTCACCCCAGGCAGGTGGGCCTGTGTTGCATAAGAAAGCAGGCTGAGCAGGGGCCAGGGGAGCAAGTCAGTAAGCAGCGTTCCTCCATGGCCTGTGCTCCAGCTCCTGCCTACAGGTTCCTACCTTGGGCTCCCTCATGAACTGTGTCCCAGGAGATGTAAGCTGAATAAACCCATTCCTCCCCAAGTTGATATTGGTCAGAGTATTTTGGCACAGCAATGAAGAAGCAAACTAGAACATGGACTAAGATACTTTCCAAGGAGAAAGGAGATCAGTGCAGAAAGCCTATAATCTCTGAGCCAAGTCAACCTTCAGGAAGTCCATTCAACAACTGCTGTCTCACTGGTAGCCACTAATTGCAAGAGTAACACCTAAACAAAATGTAGAATTCTGTTGGTAATTAAAGAGAATGTTGAGACCCCAGCAGTTTCTGTCTTGTGTGGGTACAGGTAGGACCCTAAGCACAGAGAGAGGGAGAGAGAGAGAGAGGAGAGAGAGAGAGAGAGAGAGAGGAGAATATGAGAGAATATGAGAGAATATGAGAGAATAAGAATGTAACAAGAAAAATTAAGCCAAAAAATTGTTGTGTGTATGGAGGATATGGAGGGACGAGGGACAGAGAGTTAACCCAAAGAGAGAATGTATGAAAAGCCATAAGAAGTCTACTATCTCAGAACCCAAGTTAAAATGTAATTGGAGTGGTGTGGTGGTTTGAATGAAAATGTTCCCCATAGGCTCCAAGTGTTTGGATATTTTGTCCCCAGATGATGGTGCTGTTTGGGGAGGTTTTAGAAGATGTGGCTATCCTGGAGGAAGCACGTTACTGGGGGTGGGCTTAGAGAATTCTTAAGCCTTGACAGATCTCCAGTTGCTCTCTTGCTTCCTGTGCCTGCGTAATGATGTGAGAGCTTCACTTCTGCTGCTCCTGCTCCAGCCACTTCCAGACACCATACCTCCCTGCCATGACGGATTGTAATATCCCTGGAACTGTAAGCTCAAACTCTTCCTTCTATAAATTGCTTGGGTCAGTGTTTCTATCACAGCAACAGAAAAATGACTAATACAAATGGTATTAGAGCCCATGAGATAAAGAGGAGGGAGACTACTAGAGGTTAAAGGATTAAGTAAGAATGAGAGTAGGAGATTGGGGTAGTGGGTGGGTTAACCCAAACCAAGAATGCACGTATGTCCTTGAAACCCATTAGTAAGCTAATTTTTCTTTTTTAAAGAGTTCAGGGGCTGGAGAGATGGCTCAGCAGTTAAGAGCACTGGTTGCTCTTACAGAGGCCCCAGGTTTGAATCCCAGCGTCCACATGGTGGCTAACAACCATCTGTAACTCCAGTTCCAGGGGATCCGATGCTTTCTTTGGTCCCCGCAGCATTGCACGACATGGGTGCACTCACATACATGCAGGCAATACACTCATACACATAAAAGTAATAAAATATTTTTTTAAAAAAGTTCAAACAGAATTACCCTGCATGGGCGTACAATACCATTCCCCAGACTTGGGTGATTTAATGAAATACACAGTGCAGGGCATGGGATACCTCCCTAGGAGTTACTGGTCAGGGAGGAGCAAGAGGTCTCCAAAACAACACAGCTATTATCATTGCCCTTGGTCACCCGTCATAGCTACATGGTAAGACCCTATCACTAACGATACCACACACTGGCTGCATGACAGAGAGAAATCAATCTCAGGCCAACCATGAAACTTCCTCCCTGCTGGCCATCTTTCATAGTCTCAGAAGGCACTATGCAGACAGCTGGGAAGAAAAGCCATCAGTGGTCTAACCCAGTGCTGGACCCTGCATGTTACAATACTGACCTGCCAGGCAAAATGTTGCCCAGGTGTCATGACTGGGAATAACTAACTGCATTCTGATAGGATTTGAGGCCTGCTCCACAGGAAAGAATTTCATGCCTGGTTAGCCATTAGCCCATGTCTGGGGAGGTCATAGGTATCTCCAAAGTAGAACTTGCTTTGCTAAATGGCCATGTTGTCAAATTGCCTTCTAAACATTTATGTTTATGCACATAGATCTGGGCTGCTCTCAACTTTAATCAGAGAAGCTTCTTTTTGCAGTGGGCAGCATCAATGGAGAAATATGTAAGTGCTGAGAATAAGGTTTTGAGTGCTCAGTGCAAAATAGGACATTGGTCTCAAGTCACATACCGCCAACCACTCACTACCAAAGCTCAAGGAACATCACAAAAGATAGAATGTGAGAGTGAGCTGATGGGTGGGAGTGCTGTGACATAAAGATCTGGCCTTGCTATGGACATGGCTGTCATGAACTCACAGCAGCTATGGTCACCTGTGCATGATCAATGCAGCCAAAATTCCAGCATAGATAGGGAAGGTGCTCTCCAGGCCCTGGCCCATACTGAGATACTATGTGCAGTTGATAGCTGCTGGGGGAGAGAGAATCATTCCTTTTTGTTTGTTTTTTATTTATTTTTTTATTTTTATTTTTTTCTCATTAAGAATATTCTCTCATTCAGAGAATAAACAAAGATTATTTTAAAATATTTTAGCAGTGATTTTCTTGAAGGTAATTTGATTAGTACAGTTATCAATACAAAAAAGGGGAGAAATTACCAGAAATAAGACATGATTTTTAACAAAGTTTCAGGAAAATCTTGATTATTAAAATTCCTTTTAAATCTTATTAGTAGGTCAGATGTGGTGGCACATGCCTGTAATCTCAGTACTTAGGAAGTTGAAGCAGGATTTGAGGCCAGCCTGAGCTACATAGCAAAATCCTGTCTCAAAAACAAAACAAAACATAAAATCTTGTAAGTATTGCATATAGTTTTAGCTCTTCAGAGCCCTCTACCAATAAGGCACCTGCAATAGTGAAGAATTTGCTATTGCAGCCTCAGGAACATTCTTTAGTGTTGTGTTGGTGCTTCTCTGACAAAGCTCATTTTAAGATAGTCACATACTTATGTACATCCTAAATTCCAAGTATAGACACTATTCAGCTGATGGACTGGAGTAAAAGAATATGGTCTTAACCATACAAGTTTCTCACAAATTAGAATTTCATAAAAATATGAAGTGTTAACACAGAAATGATGTGGCAACTGACTTTATGAAAGCTCACACATTGAAACTAAACATAATCTCAAGCTCGTGTGGAGCTATTCTGTTACCAGGCAGCATTCCCTCATTGTATAAATAGCAATTACCTACTGGTTTCTTAGAGCCCAACTAATGATGGTTTTGAAGATCAACATTGTCCATCACCCTATCCATGACTCAAAAAGGAAGGCTCTTCCTGTCTCCTAATTCCTTTTCCTTTAGTTTATCTGAGATGGTCCTAAAAAAGATAAAGAGGTTGTTGAATGAAATGTAATCTCCTGGAGTGTCATCTCCAACAACAGGAGACTTTGACTCAATAGAATTCAATAGAGATTCCAAGTCAGTATCCTTCTTGTAAGGTTCTCAAGGTTGTGGAGAATATCATGCAAACTTCTTGGTGGCTGTGAATCTCTCCATGTACTTCTCATAACCTTCCAGTTCTCGAAGTTTCTTTATTTCAAAAAGATTGCCTTCTACAGCAAGCAGACAGATTTGGGCATCACTGAGGATGCTCTGTGGAAGCATGCTGAGCTCAAGCCAGTTCTCTTCTAGCCGGAGAACTTTAAGGGGAGGACAGCTAGATATCCTCACTGAGATCTGAGATATCTGGATCTGGTAGGTTGAGTTCAAAGGCCTGCAGCTCCCCCACTGTGTCAGGTATACTCCGAGTCTGGTTTTTAGACAGATCCACCACATCCAGGTGCCTCAGGCTACAGAGTTGGAGTGGTAGTGCTCCCAGTTGGTTCCCGGAGAGGCTCAGGGTCTTGAGGGCAGAAAGTTGCCCAAAGGTAGATGGCAGCTCCCTCAGGAGATTGTTGTTTAGGTTTAGCGTCTCTAGTTTTTTTTCAGATTGCATAATTCATCGGGTACAACAGTCAGTTTGTTGTTGTTCAGGGAGAGGCTCCTCAGCTGAGTGAACTTTCCTATTAGCAGAGGCGTAGACTGTCGATCTTGTGTTGGACAAATCAATGGTCCTAAGATTGCTTGTCAGCTTCTGCAACTCTGAGGGGAACTCGGTCAGCCCACGGTCTTTAAACTGAAAGACACCAGTTTTCTGCGCGGTTTCCACATGAGCGCGGAGTGCACTGTTTCCCACCCTAGCGCCGCGGCTCAGGTCCCTTCCGCTCAAGTCCCTTCTGCCGATCCCTAGTTCCCGGGGCCAGCTCAAGAGGGCCAAGGAAAAAGCAGGCGAGCAGACAGCGTTACGGCAAGGTCCTGCTGCTTGTACAGCAGAGCAGAGGCCAGGGCTCCCCGCGAAGCGTCGGTGAGGTCGGTGAGACGGGGAGCCGGAGACTGGCTCGCTAGAGAGAACGCACCGCCGGAGAAGACCTGGGACCGCGCTCGCCTGAGACCCGCTCCCGGGGCTTCCGCCCGGGCAGGAACCTTGTTTGTTTGTTAATGTGTGGCCACTGGTAGGTTTCCCATGCTCCAATGGATGACCCACACACATACATATATGGGCAGCACTAACTGGACTTAGTGGGTATTAAAAAAGGACATGAAGTTGGGAGGGAGCTCTTTTGGTTGGTTGGGTGAAATTTGGGGAGAGCTTGGAGGGGAAACGAGGCGTGCATATATATATATAATCATGTGTCATTGTATTGTATGAGATTCTCTAGAATAAAGAAAAGTTAGCCGGGCGTGGTGGCACACGCCTTTAATCCCAGCACTCAGGAGGCAGAGGCAGGTGGAGCTCTGAGAGGTCAAGGCCAGCCTGGTCTACATAGTGAGTTCCAGGACAGCTGGGGCTACAGGGAGACCCTGTCTCAAAAAGAACAACAACAAAAAAAGTTAATATTAAACAATTGTGTTTGTATTGAACATATACAGACTTTTTTCTTGTCATTCTAAACAATGGAATACAATAATTTATAGCAATTATAATAATTAGGCACTATAAGTAACCTAGAGATGTTAACTATATGGGGAGACATGCAAGGGTTATAAGCAAATACTATACCATCTACCATTTCATGTAAGGGACTTGTGTGCCCTTGAGTTTTGAGTGTCTGAGGGACCCTGGAACCACACCCCTGAAGGTATCAAGAGCAGCTGTTCTATCCAAGTAAACATGAACACTGGCAGCCTCCAAGCAGGGAAAGGAGATGCTGTGGACAAAAGTAAGGAGGGGTCTCATTGTTGACCCTGCTGCCCCTTTGAATTTTGAGCCATGGTAATGTATTACCTTTGCTCAAAGCAATTAACTTTTAGATTAAAAAAAATTTATTTTTATATGTGTGTGCCTGCATGAGTTTATGTGTACCACATGTGTGCAGGAACTCGGAGGCCAGAATAGGGTGTTGAATCCCCTGGAACTGGAGTTACAGGCAGTTGTGGGCCACCACATGTGTGCTGGGAACTGAACCCAGGTCCTGTGAAAAGAGCAGTAAGAGCTGTTAACAGCTAAGCCATCTCTCCAGTCCCAAATTTAAATTTTTTAAAAAAGACATGGAAGCTGGGCGTGGTGGCGCACACCTTTAATCCCAGCACTTGGAAGGCAGAGGCAGGCAGATGTCTGTGAGTACGAGGCCAGCCTGGTCTACAAAGTTAGTTCCAGGACAGCTGGGGCTACAGGGAGACCCTGTCTCAAAAAGACAAAAAAAAAAAAAGCAAAAACTTCGTAGCTCCTTGGTTACCAGCACACATACATGTAAGGCTGACCAGCCACAGTCTGCTAAGAATGCCACTTCCTTCTAAACTGGTGGTATGGCTCAGTGGTAGAGTGCTTGTCTCTCTTGCCAATGGCTAGGACCTGGGTTTCATGCAAGACCATTATCACATAACAAACAAAAATACCACCTCCATAACCAGGTGCTTAGGGTTTGGTTTGGTTTTGTTTTTCGCTATATGGGAATTGGATCCAGTGCTGGATAAGCACACTGCCACTCAGCCACATCCTCAGCCCTTACTCATTGTGCTGGATAGCTTTAGTGTCAACTTGACACACCTGGGTTGAGAGAGCCTCAATTGGAGAATTGCCTCTGTTGGACTGGTCTGTGGCCATGTCTGAGGGGCATCTTCTTGATGAGTGATGTGGGAGGGCCTAGCCCACTGTGGGTGGTGCCACCCCTGGGCAGGTGGGCCTGTGTTGCATAGGAAAGCAGGATGAGCAGAGGCCAGGGGAGCAAACCAGTAAGCAGCATTCCTCCATGGCCTGTGCTCCAGCTCCTGCCTCCAGGTTCCTGCCCTGAGTTCCT